>NW_005353887.1:742186-744842 GCF_000412655.1 Myotis brandtii | reverse complement strand
CCTCTCCCTTCCTCTCTGTAAAAAATCAATAAAATATATATATATATAAAAATATTACTTTTGACATACTTTTTATAAAGTTCAATACAAGAAAGGTTTAACTAGCTATATTTCTTTTCTTGGCCATTACTAATATCTATTTGATGTCTTTATTATTATTGAAGAAACTTATTTTTATAAAAGAGGGTTTTAAAAATGATCTGTTCCAGATATACCACATAGTTAGTACATCACTGCGTTGAACACTTTCTCTTGCAATGTCAAGGCTAGCTAACTGGAGAAAAATCACATTAAAAAAGTTAAAAAAAAATTGTGTTTGTTATTAAACCTTAATTCTCATTCAAAGCAAATATTGAAAATTATATTCTTATTTGAGTGTAAACATATAAACAATTTATCCCTATCCTTTTAAAATGAAATGTATTTAATTTAAATGTAAGCCAGGCTTTCAGCTCATTTGTTAACATGTTGATAGTGAAGTATGGGGCTGCATAAAGATACTTGTAGAATTGTTGAATTTTGAAAAGTGGGAGGCCATTGAAGAACAGGAAGTATAGCATTATGTATAATCAGGTTACTATGCATAATAAAAAAGGGGAATTACAAATAAAAGACTCTAGGAAATATATATGACTAAAGAGCACTTTATCAAGAATCTGGAGAGGAGTAATTTTGATTTCGTTTAAAAATACATGTAGAATTCAAATTGAATAAAATTGTATGCCCTTGAAGCTTTTATAACAGAATAATTTCTTCTTGATAAGAGAAACATTCTTTTAGCATGAAAACCATATCTTGAATTAATCTTAAAAGGAATTCCCCACTTGCTCTACATTCTATTAAAATTTATGGTATTATTTCATGCTAGTCATTTTGAGATAGAATATTACAGGCCCATGCATGATTTACATAAGAACAGACAGCTGTAAGTACTTCAAAAATCCTCTTTCTTTTTCATATTTAGGAAACATTAGGAACAGAAAAGAAATAGATTAGGTGTACTTAAACATTATTAAAGTGGCAGTCTACTTTCTTTTTCCCAGGCGAATTAATTGCATATATTCCAGAAAAGGCTTATCTCAGCAGCAATTACTCTCCTGTCAGTCACTGAGACAGATGTAGTGTGAATGTAACAATATCCCATGATACATAATAGGGATTAGCCTCCATTCCTTATACAGTCCAGTACCCTGATGAAGAATTGCCAAAAAGGTACAATCTTTACTCTTCTGCCGCACTTGCCTTGGCAATCCTAGACATTTGTTTGTCTTTATCACAGAGTGTGGTCATACTGCAGTATTGCATGGATATAGGAAAATTACTGTGGTATAATTTCAATGCCAATATGAAGGTGTTTTACCTTCAAGACAAATATGTTTTAAAAGGAGCATGCAGCCATATTATTGCCAAATTAGGCGTGTAGCTGAAATTAATTTATACCTAATGCTTTTAGATATTTTGGATATTTTCATTTCTTCTATAAGGTATGCCATATAATTTAGTAGTTTTCCCTTTATTTTTAATTATTACTTTTATTTTACCAATCGAGATTCCAGTGCTTGGAGTAATTTACCAAATAAAACTATTTTAGTAGTAAATAGGACACAAAGATAGCCAAAGACTTAGAATTAAGGGGGAAAAAAGTACAAATCATGTTCCTGAATTACTGTGAAGAAGAAATATATATATATATATATACACTAATAAAAAGGTAATATGCAAATTAACTGTCACTCTGTGACAAAGATGGTGGCGCTTATAGCCACAAAGATGGCGGGGCCCATAGCCACAAAGATGGCGGTGCTGCCAGAGCAATGGAGCCAGTGGACACACAAACCCGCAGGGGGGTCTGGACCCCAGCCCCAGCCCTGCAGCGGCCACGGCGCTGGGTTGCTGGGGCCAGAGCAAGTGGAGACACAAACCCACAGAAGATGGCCCTGATTGGGCTAGTTGCTATGACACCCACTGTAGCCAGCAAACTGGCTGATCAGGGCTTGGGGCCAGAGGCCAACCTTGCAGCCCCTCCCCCCTGCCAGCCTGCCCCTGATCGGACTCTCCCATCCTGATCAAGAGCAGGGTGCACAGAGCCTGGACTCTTCCTGGCAGCCCTGAGTCTGTGGGGTTGAGAATTCTGATGGCCTTGCCCAGAGAGTAGAGGTGCCTGAGGGGCAGGGACAGGGACCACAGGCCTCCAGGGAGCACCATAGAGTTGGCAATGCGAGGAGAGGGCCTGTGAAGGTGGAGAAGGTGAAGCTAGTGGACATCAGCCCAGAATCCAGCCCTTCCCCTCCAGAGGCAGCAGGACCTAAACCCAGAACCAAGCCCCAATAGGAAGAGCCCTAGGGAGGCTTCAGGAAGCTCTATGCAAAGCTGCACATTGAGAACTAGAGACTTCTTGAGGTCCTGACCCAGACCACGCTGTGGCTGGTGCAGCTCAAGGTGGAGCTGGAGCACACCACACAGAGGCAGGAGCGTTTTGCAGAGAGGCAAATCCTCCTGGAGCTGGAGAGATTTGAGCGCAGGGCCCTGGAGCGCAAGGCCGCTGAGCTGGAAGAGGAGCTGAAGGGCCTGTCCAACCTCTGGGCTGACAACCAGTGCCTCAAAAAGGAGAATGCGGCCCTGATCCGTGTCATCAGCAAACTGTCCAAGTGACCCC
>NW_005353887.1:726083-742033 GCF_000412655.1 Myotis brandtii | reverse complement strand
AAGGGGGCCATCTGAGGCCAGGATGGAGACGGGAGGCTGAGCCAGGTAGGGGGACCAGGGCTGCAGGCAGGACCAGGAAGGAACTGAGGACCAGGAAGTTCCAGGACCAGTAGCCAGGACCCGAGTGGCCACCCAGAGGTCCACTTTCACGTGTGCTGCCACCAGTCACCCCTCCAGCCCCTGAGCAGGGATCCTCAGCTTGTCATACCAAGCATCCCACCGGCCTGGGCCAGATGGGCCCGTATATAGGGTTTGTGTGCAGAAGGGACGGATGTCTTCTATTTTTTGCTGCCCCCTCCCCAACGCTGTCCCAGGCACTCCTGAAGCCCCTCCCCCTGCCCGGCCCCACCCCAAATCAGCCTCCCCCACCTCTATCAGGGGCAGGGCTGGCCAGCCAACCCCCCATGGCTCCTCCCCCAAGCCGCTGGTCCCATCGGCACCCCCCCACCCCATTTGGGGGTGTGGCCAGCTGGCCCACTGACCACAGGCCCTCCCCATGGCCAGCCCCACCCTCAACCAGCCCCCCAACCCCAATCAGGCTGGCAGGGAGGGGGCAGTTGGGGGCGATCAGGCTGGCAGGCAGAGTGGTTAGGGGCGATCAGGCAGGCAGGCAGGTGAGCAGTTAGATGCCAGCAGTCCCAAATTGCAAGATGGATGGCCGACTGCTGGTGTGGGATGGGGCCTAAATTGGCAGTCTGACATCCCCCGAGGGGCCAGATTGGAGAGGGTGCAGGCCGGGCTGAGGGACCCCCCACCCCATGCACAAATTTCGTGCACCAGGCCTCTAGTATATATATATTTGTGTATGTGCACTGTAGATGTTATATACATATCAATATACATATCAACATACATATAAACATAAATTATATATAAAGCATTACATATAAAATGTTCCAGTGTTCTATTTCACAATAAATTATCTAAAATTTGTAAAGCCAGCCTGAGCTTGACTATAGCAAGGGTTAACAAGATGTAGGGCTTTGCCAGTCTCTTTCTAAGGGCCAGCATTCAAATGAGGGAGACAGACAAGAACAGATCATTTTAATAACAATAGCCATTATTTACTGAGTTCCTACTCTTTGACAAGTGCTCTGATAATTCTTGAGGTTTATTGTTGCCTTTAATTTTTATAATAAAATTGAGAAGTGCATATTAAGACTTCTAGTTCATCTATAATAAAACTGAAATTCAGAAGGATTAAGTGATTTGTTCATCTGCATAATAATGGATAGAGTTAGGATTTGAAGCAGTCTGTCTGATTGCATGAACATATTTTTTCCCCTTTTACATCAAACATTTCAAAATTACAAAGCTGTGAGGTTAGGGCTATACAACAAGATACCACAATGCTCCTTTGCTCCGTATCAATACCAGAATGAAAACAGTAGCTCCTGTTTATTGATTGTTTAGCCTGGTAGCAGCAGTCAGACTTAGGAGTCAGGGCAGCAAGTTGGGAGTCAGTGTGCGGCAAAACAGGTAGATACATCAGAGCAGTCACTTTCAGCACCTTCTCACAGCCACGGAGGTGAGTATGGTGGCTTTCCTCAGGAAGGGCATGGACATCACACATCATTTAATATCATATCTCATACCATGTCAGTTTTTGTCAAGGACACTCCTTTCATCTAAGGATATTAAATGAAACTTAATTTTTGAAAAGTGCTTTGATCCCAGCGTAAGAAATGGACCTCTGTGATCCATCTCCAGCATGGTCGGCTTCTGATGGAATTTGCTGAGTTTCCCCAAGGCAAGCAGAATGTGGGGAGGAGGAAAGAGAATGTAGGAACAAAACTGTGCACATGGCCAACATGTTGGAAACCCCCCAAGGGGTCTGCCCCAGGTAGAGAGGGGGGGTGGAGACAGCTAGAAAGGTCTCAGCCCAATATTTTAAATGGCCCAATGGGAAACAGCAAGACCTAGGTGACGTATTAGCAAACAGGTGACCAAATAGTACTCAGCCAATGAGGAACTGGGGAGGGACTAAATACATAGGCTGTGTTCCCTGCCCCACGTGTGTTCCTGTATAATGGATGCCTGCTCTGGAGAGTATTATTAAAAGTCTCATTTTCACCATGTTTCTGTTTCCCAGTCCGTCATTTGAAATTTGTACAGGTGAGCCATTTCTCACACCAGCCAATGTGGCTCAGTGATTGAGTGTTGACCTGTGGGAACCCTGTTTAGAGTGCACTGGATGGTCAAGGCCACTCTGAGCCTGGGACTCATAATCAGAATGTTCAAGGCTGAGATACCATACAGAGGTCCAAGAACTATGTGCAGGTGCACAGCAAGTACAAAAATCTCATGGTCACTGTACCCTTCTGTAGCCAAAATGATTGATGTTTCTTTGTTGGCAACTGGCCTTCTTTGTTTAAGGAGTATAATACATGTAATTAACCAGCCAATGTGCTGAGAGAGAAGCTCATAGGTAGTTACTATGTGAGGCTACAGAGACCAGCCAGTGTGCTGGGCCAGGGAGAAGGGAGAAGTTGCTGAGGCAGGGAATTCAGGTGCCACTACTATGTGAGGCAATGAGTGTAGGGGGCAGCATGCGGCTGGCTGCTCAGATAATAACTGTGGGTAAAGAGACTGCTACTACTATGTGGGAAGGATATGTATTTACCAGCCGGTGTGTGGCTGCCTATATGGGATTGCTGTGAAGAACTGTTTTTGTCTGATAGCTATCTGGCCATTGGCTTCTGCAATAAAGACGTTTCTGTTTCTCTTACCCTCTCCATTCCTCTCTCTGAAATCAATAAAAACATATTTTTTAAAAAGAATAAAATAGAGGATTCAGAGTTTACTCAGGACTCGTTCCTACAAAGAAGCTTGGGTTTAAGTGCCCTGCTTATTTGCTGCCCTATCACACTCTAATGTGGCTTTACCTTGACTTCTGTTCCTTTCTCATTAATGAGCTCCTTTCTCATTAATGAGCTCCTTTCTCATTAATGAGCTCCTTAATGACAGGGCCTTGTCAGCAAAGTGACTGGGCATTCAGTGAGTGTTGGAAGGAATGAATATAATTTGTATCATAGTTCTTGCTCCTACATTTGTTAAATAAACCTTTAGAAAATAAAGCAAGATAATATCCAATTATTAAATTTTATGATTTGGCAGATGCAAGATTGGGAGAAAAGGAGAAACAGGAAGTGTAGGTTTTGGTGTACAATTTAATGAAGGAAGTTCAAATGAACCAGGGATGGAGACATGAAACAGGGATCTGAAATGCAACATGGGTGCCACAGTAAACAGTGATGACAAAATAGAGGAGAAAGCAGAACTATAAAATTATCTGAAGACTAGGAATCAAAAGAAATGATATAAGCAAAGAGAAAAGGGCAAAGTTAAAGTTGATTAGAATCCAAAATATTCTAGAAATTTAAAAAACACATTAGGAAACAGCATTAGCAAAACAATGAAATTTTTTTCAAAAATTTAGGTAGTGCTAATGTAGTCTGCTTCTCATTTTTTACAAGAAAAAACATTTGAAATAATACAATGTGATCTTGTAAATTTTTTAGAAGACATGATCTATAATGTGAAATTAGTAATAGAAAGTAGCTATGGGGAAGCTAATGGCACAGGAAAAAGAATAATTACTTTAAAAGCTAAGTATAAATGGAAGAGGAAAAATAAATTAAAACAGCAAACATTTATTACCTGTATTTGTGAAAGTACAAAAGAAAGAAGTATATGGGACAAATAAGTGCCCATGCTATGTGTCAATATCATGCTAGTCAATTTGCTTATACATCTCACATCACCCTCAGTCATACTTTTATTTTTCTCTATAATCAAAAGAGTCCAGGCTTAAAGATATTAAATAAATTGCTCCAAGTTATGAAACTACATGATGTCATTCAAATAAACTATTCACATGTAAATTAAATTTGACTGTTTGCTATGAAGAAGCAAAAATGTTCCACTGTAGTGCTCCTTAAATCAATTTATTTCTCACTGTTTGTAGCATGCACAGACTGGTGGAGTGTCAGGCTGAGAGGAACAAAGAAAACAGACCATGTCAAGTCAGTGGTTATAGATAGGGGTTTCAGAGCTATTGAAGTTTATAGAACTTGGTTGCTTTGAAATGAGTTTCTTAAAATTCTTACAGCATTCCAGATATATTTGCCAATTTTTCTTTTATTAAAGTCCCAATTCCTGGTACACTTCACAGTTCTTGGTTTATTTGACAGCCAGCCAAGATCAACTTCATTCAGTATGTCAAGGCTCCCATGGTTTGAGGCTGCTGTCCCACACTTCCTTTCCTTACAGTTGCACAACATTTGTCAGTTGTTCTTCATCTGTGAGCAAACTAGTTTGGTAGCAACTCTGAACTACATTACGATTTTTAAAAGGACATGACTTTTAGTAAGAAATGCTGAGGAGTAAAACACATTTAACCCCAATATAACAGCTGTCCAGTGTAAGGGCTTCCTACTATTATTCTTTACTTATTTTAGTTTTTATTCATTTACACATCCTGCATTCCATTACTGTTCCCAATTATTCTGTAAATTATGTTGGTTTTGTTCTCACTGTGTTGCAAATAGGGAAACTAAGGTTCAACACAATTAATGACCTTTTCCATCTTAACTGAGCAGTAGATGAGAGACTGGGGGGTGCTTTAGGGTTGCTACCTATATTGCCTTTGCTTAAAACTGACTTCTTCATGCTAGATATGCATTATGAAGGAGAGGAGATAGGATAGAATCAATTGAAATGTATTTGCTCATTTTCACTTCCCAGGTATTATTCATAGTTCTCTATCATTTTGTAGGCTAAGGTCTTGGATGGCATAGAGTATCTTATGATCTGTTGTTTAGGAAAAATATTAGTATACTAGAGGCCCGGTGCACAGACTTGTGTACTGGTGGGGTCCTTCAACCTGGCCTGTGGGGATCGGGCTGAAACCGGCTCTCCGACATCCCTTGAGGGGTCCCAGATTGTGAGGGTGCATAAGCCAGGCTGAGGGACCCTACCGGTGCATGATCGGGGCTGGGGAGGCACTACAGGAGGGCTCCAGGGTGTGTTCAGCCCATCTCGCCCAGTCCCAATCGTCTGGACCCCAGCAGCAAGCTAACCTACTGGTTGGAACATCTGCCCCCTGGTGGTCAGTGTGCATCATAGCAGCTGGTCAAAGGGTCAGGCACTTAGCATATTAGGCTTTTATATATATAGATAATTTTCTCATGGTTGAGAGTCTTTATATTTTTTTCTCCTCTGAACTTTGTCACAATAGACATATTTGTTTTAGTAAAAATAGACAAGCTGCTAGAAAGATGACACTATGCCTGTTACACTGCTCAAGATTGGCTACATAATTTGTTTGCTATCCCCGATATATTGGAAAAGGCATACCCTTGAAAAGTTTAATGTCATCTGTCTGATGTAATTGAACTTAAGGTTGTATGAATAGCACCATATTTCATATTTGAAACTTTATGAACACAATTTCATTTTATCAACAAAAATAATGCTTCTTAAAGAAATCTCATCATTTATATATTGTAATGGAGGGTATTTTTTTACATAAAACAATAACATTGAATAAATGTTGGTAAAATATATTTTAAACCATATTTTTGTATTTTTTAATTTGTTAATTTTTTCAATTACAGTTAACATACAATATTACTAGTTTCAGGTGTACACCCCAGTGATTAGACATTATAAAACTTATTAATTGATTATCCCGAGAAATCTCAAACCCATCTGACATCGTACATAGTTATTATAATATTATTGGTTATATTCCCTATGTTGTGCTTTACACCCCCATAACTACACTGTAACTACTAATTTGTACTTCTAAATTTCTTCACCCTTTTCACCCATCCTTCTTACCCCCTCCCTTTTGGCAACCATCACAATGTTCTCTGTATCTATGAGTCAGTATCTATTCTGCTTGTTCACTTATTTTGATTTTTAGATTCAGTTGTTGATAGATATGTACTTATTGCCATTTTATTTATATTTTTAATATTTTTCTTCTTCTTAAAGAACACCCTTTAACATTTCATGTAATACTGGTTTGGTGGTGATGAACTTCTTTAGCTTTTTTTTTTTTATCTGGAAGGCTCTTTATCTGACCTTCAATTCTAAATGATAGCTTTGCTGGGTAGAGTAATCTTGATTGTAGGTCCTTGCTTTTCATCACATTGAATATTTCTTGCCACTCCCTCTGGCCTACAAAGTTTCTGTTTAGAAATCAGCTGACAGTCTTAAGGATACTTCCTTGTAAGTAACTAACTGCTTTTCTTTTGCTGCTTTTAAGATTCTCTCTTTGTCTTTAATCTTTGGCATTTTAAATATGATATCTTGGTGTGAGCCTCTTTGTGCTCATCTTTTCTGGGACTCTCTGTGCTTCCTGGACTTGAATGTCTATTTCTTTCACCAGGCAAGGGAAGTTTTCTGTCATTATTTTTTCAAGTGGCTTTTCAATTTCTTGCTCCCTCTCTTCTCCTTTCAGCACCCCCATAATGTGAATGTTGGTATGTTTGAAGTTTTCCTAGAGGTGGGATTCATGGACTGGTGGGGGGCATGGCCTGCGGGGATCAGCTGCTGTGGGAGCACCACTCAACCCGGTCTGCCAAATGGATGTTGACCTACCCTCTGAGTGGCTGCTCGCTGGTCTAGCATCTTCTGTGGAGCTGAAGCACTCACCTCTCCAGGGGATCTGGTCTGTCTACACATTTTTGGATACTTTTTTCTTATGCTCTTCTGATTGGTTGTTTTTTCCAAATCACTGCTTCATATTCCAAATCACTGATTTGATTCTCAATGTTCTCTACTCTACTGTTGATACCCTGTAAATTATTCTTTATTTCAGCTAGTATATGCTATATTTCTGACTGGTTCTTTTTTTTAAATATATATTTTATTGATTTTTTACAGAGAGGAAGGGAGAGGGAATAGAGAATTAGAAACATCAATGAGAGAGAAACATCGACCAGCTGCCTCCTGCACACCCCCTACTGGGGATGTGCCCACAACCAAGGTACATAATTTACAGAATTATGCCCTTGACCGGAATCGAACCTGGGACCCTTCAGTCCGCAGGCCGACGCTCTATCCACTGAGCCAAACCAGTTATGGCAGACTGGTTCTTTTTTATGTTGTTGGTATTCTCAGTAAGTTCCTTGAAGTCCTCAGTAAGTTCCTTGAGCATCCTTATAACCATTGTTTTAAACTCTGAATCTGGTAGTTTTATTGCTTCCATTTCATTTAGTTCTTTCCCTGGAGATTTATCCTGTTCTTTCATTTATGCCATATTTCCCTGTCTCCACATTTTGGCTGCTTCCCTGTATTTTTTCCTGTGATTAGTAGAACTGCTATATCTCCTGAACTTGGTAGAGTGGCCTTGTGTAGTAGGTGTCATGTTGGTGCTCCCTTGTAGGTAACTAACTGCTTTTCTCTTGCTGCTTTTAATATTCTCTTTGTCTTAGGGCCCTGTGACTTAGCTTTCCCAGCCTCCTGAACTGGGCATTCAAGATGTGCCCCTGTGTGAGCTATGTGCACTGTCTTATTGTATTTGAGTCTTGATTGATGTTGGTGTCACTGGGAGGGATTGATCCCCAGGCCAGTCAGTTGTGAGGATGAGCTGCCACTGTGCAGGAACCAACTCGGTGAAGCAGGACTTGCTTCAGTGGGCCTTTGGAACATTGGCCGCTGCCAGCACTTCTGTCTGGGAGAAAGCTGCTTCTCTAGCTCTCATCATGGTTCCAGACATGTTAGTTCCTCCCTGAATGTCCCAGGTTACTTTCAAGTTGCTGCCCCAGTGCTAGAACTCAGAGGGAGTGAGTTCCAGTAAGTCTGTAAGAGGGCAGGTTAAAAGGAACTGCCTGGAACTCCAGCAGCCTCCCTGTTACTCAATCACAATCCCTACTGTATTTTATAGCCAGAAGTTGTGGGGACTTCTCTTCCCAGCTCTGGAAGCCTGGGTTTGGGGCTGGGACCTCTCGCTCCTCAAGGAAACCTCTACAGTCAAGATATCCCTCCCAATTTTAAACCACCATACATGGGTGTGGGATCAACTTGTTCCTCAGTTCTGCCCCCCATCTCTGTCCCTCCCACCAGTCTTGATTTGCTTCTTTTTAAATTCCTAGTTGTAGGACTTCCATTCAGCTAAATGTCAGGTGGTTGTGAATGATGGTTGTTCTGTAGGTGAGTTGTAATTTTGATGTGGTTGTAGAAGGCAGCAAGTACTGTGTTTACCTACGCTGCCATCTTGACCAGAACCCTGTAAACATTTTTTTTTTAATTAAAGTTATCTAGTGGCAGAAGAGAAAAAATATTACCCATTATCCCACGACTCCAACATAATTCTTTTGGTTATGTTCAGGTATTAACCCCACATTTATATTGTTGAAATTATAATGACTCTTTTGTACTCTGATTTTTTTTAACACATTGTGGACAGATCACGAGAATTCTCACTTCATATTACACAGTGTTTTACAAAATATCATACTTTCAAAACATATTAGCTTGTAAGAACATATAATAAATAACTTCAAAATGCAATGGGTATTTAATTTCAAAGTGTGCCTTTAACATTTATTTAAAACGTTTTTTGTACTCGTTCAATAGAAACTTATCTGGCCACTGGGTAAAGCTAGCAATAAAATTACTGGTCCGCAATGTGTTAATTATATATCTACTAAATTTAGCATGTCTAATTATTTTCTTAAATTCTCAAAATTAACATTATTGGAGTAAATGTCAAGACATCCTTGTTCCCAAGCATTAGGTATTACCATTTAACTGTTTAAACCTTTTTTTGTTTTTTTGTTTTATCAGATATATATTTTTATTGATTTCAGAGAGGGAGAAGGAGAAAGAGATAGAAACATCAATGATGAGAGAGACTCACTGACTAGCAAGTCCCCTACTGGGGATTGAGCCCGCAACCTGGGCATCTGCCCTTGACTGGAATCGAACCTGGGACCCTTTAGTCTGCAGGTCAATGATCTAAACTAGCTAGGACTTAACCTTTATTCAAATTCAGTAGTACAAGCGTGTTTTTACTAGTAATATATATTTTTTAAGTGTCCTTCCTATCCTGGAAATGTCTGCAAATGAATAGAAAATTCTTGAGTTTAGTTGCATATATTCAATTAGAATAATAGGCATAGATAAAGATATACATTTGATAATATATCAAAAGATATGGCTGGTTTTTTTTATCCTGTTCCATAGAAAACTGGCAAACTATATAAAAAGAGAAGCTTTAGTGTATACTCATATGTAAAAAATCATATGATTCTTAGAAAACTATAGGACTTTATAACAATCATGTTAATTGCTTTGAGTTGACTCTCCCTCCCCCCATTCGATGATTCTTGTCTTACTATGTATATTGAAGTTTGGTTACCAAAGTGCACTATCTTAGAGATGTATAAAGAAAAGAAGTACTGCTTTCTGAAAACATTACATACCTGTCATTAGGCAAATGAACATTATTCCTTTTGTCAGTTCCAAAATCTGCAAAAAAATTTTATATTCTTATTCTACTCAGAAGCATTTAACTACTAAAAATTCACACCAAATAACACAATGTCTCCCAACTCTATGTATTTTTCCTTCAAGAATTGAAGGGTATACACTTGAACAAAATATTTTGAAACAATGAAATTGCAACTTATTTATAGTGTTCATCCATAGCTAAATATTAAATTGACATTTTGTACGAATACATTTCCTGTATATAAATGAGAAGGTTCATACCTACTGATAAACTAAGTACATTTTACATATTCATACTCTTTCTTGGAGGAAATAAGATGCTACACACTTGTTGTAGTGCATAATAATCTTTCATTATTTAGCACTTTTCCAGTAATCTAAATGTCTAGTGCTGTCTCTTTACACAAGGACAATGTAATAATCTCTAAAGTTATGGAGAGTACTAATAATCCTTTCATTATGCCGATTCCTTGGGACTTTTTCTTGGCAATAAAAGGCTTATGATAAAGGGTTTGTGTATCACTCTAAAGACATCCCATTTGTTTACTGCCACCCACTCCCAGGTATTAAGAATCGGTGCATAAAATAATACATGTCCCATACACTTTCAAATATTTATTTAATGAATAAATGAATATACTGTTCTAAATATACTGATCGAGCCTGAAACTCAGGAATGTGCCCTGACTGGAAATCAAATCATGACATCCTGGTTCATAGCCCTATACTCAACCACTGAACAACACCAGCCAGGTTATATATGCAACTCTAAAGGAATTTTCCTGTATTTTCTCAGAAATATCCTTGTCTATTGGTCCTCGGGAAATCACATGCCTCTTTACCTTTCCTAGTTATTCACCAAGTGATCATTAATGCCTAGCAGCCTGGTGCACGAATTTGGGGCATATCGGGCCGACCAGGGTGAGGGGCCACGGGTGGGTGGCTCCCCACACCCTGGTTGAACTCCTGGTCCAACTCCTGGTTGAGGGGACAATTTGCATATTAGCCTTTTATTATATAGGATTAGGGAAACTCTAAATTAAATCATTTATTTCTTGCTAACTATCAACTTTTTAAAGTCATTAGGATCTCATGCATGTTTCTCAAAGGGTAAGGGATATTAGTACCTCAGTAAACTGAATAAATTATTGATGCTAAACACGATGCTGATGTTAGATTCTACTTTTGAACTAATAGTTTCAATACAATCTTATTTTACTGTTAAGATTCCTTGGCTAATTATAGTGCAGAGAAAAATATTTAATTCCATTCTGAAGGTATTAGCAGATAGTTTTAGATGTTTATTATTAATGGAAATTAACAGTTATATCTATATTGAACATGATATGTCATTTATTCAATGGCTTCTGATATTTTCTTAAAGTACCCTTTTCATTTGCACCTACCATATTTTTTTTCAAATTAATACAACCAATTTCAGCTTCATATTTGAACTTCTGAATGTAATGATATTAAACATAATTTGCTGCTTCACATTTAAGGCCTCTTTTTGTTGTGAAGTATTTATTACCTTAGAGCCCTGAAACCACCCTGCAAGATGGTAATCCAGTTCAGTGATATGCTTAGAATCACTGTGTATTGCTACATGGGATTAGTCCCCTGAGCATATTTTATTTAAATCTGTCTGTAAAACATTTTCTTTTCTTTCTCTATACATCATTGATAACATCTAATAATTTTCCAGCAGCCCCTGGAACTTTCATCAAAGATGACAGTTTAGGAAAACTGAACTTTTCCTGAGAGACATATCCAACTAGAATATAGTTTTCATTTTGTCAAATTGAAATTGATTATTCCAGATTGTTTTAATTGTATGCAAGACATCTGGGAGAATTTTGCTGCAGTCTAGAGAATCACATGCCATTGTGAAATGTTTGCCTTATTAGAAGCAACACAAGGTCTGGGACATAATGGTGCATGCTTCCTAATTTTCAAATGACTCCACTTTGTTGAATGAAACTAGAGTTCAATGACAGAAATTTGGCCTTTTGAAAACTGGTGCTTTCATATATAGCTTCAATGTAATTCATGATTTGGGAAAAACACTCCTTCCCAACTTTCTGAGATAGAACTCTGTTCTGATGTGACATGGGATTTCTGATATTCTTCTATGCTCAAATTATTTATGATACTATTGTACTATTGGGTGGAACACTTTTAGGAAATACAGAGTTGACAAATAGTTTTATTCATCCTCACCCAGCCCCTATTTCCATACCCTTCTGATACTGATGAACAGAAATATGATCAGCAAGCACAGAACAGAAATTTAGATCAAGCAGACCTTTGGATCTATCATCCTAATGAAGGATTATTAGTCAAATGTCAGAAGCTGTAGAAAAGTTTTTGTTTATAAGTTAACTAGAGGCCCAGCACACCAAATTGTGCGAGACCCAGGCCCAGCACACCGAGGGGCCCATCAATGCACCTCCTGGTGACTGGTCTTTGGGCGTTACGGCGTTACAGCCACAGGCCTTTTATAATATAGATATGGATGAACAGATGCATATTCTGTTGAGCCTCTTCAACTCATAAACCTTGTTATTTGGGTCCTCTTTTCCTTCTCAGCCTCTATGACTTACTCATAGAGTTTCTGGCATACACCTCGTCATTTTAGTACCAAAATTTAAAGATTTCTAAATTTTATCATAGGTTGTATAGAGTATATATATCTATGTAGGAAAATATATCAGCTAATATATTTTTTAAATTCAAAAAATGAATAATTTTTCAAGTCAACAGGGTCATCTGGAATATTTTCATTTTTATAATACAACTGACACTATAAATTTTCTTATGTAATTATTTAAAATATTTCAGTTGCCCCATTTAAATTAGTTGTTCAATACCTATAGTAAACCCTAGCCCGTTTGGCTCAGTGGATAGAGCATCACCCTGCATGCTGAAGAGTCCTGAGTTCAATTCTGGTCAGGGGCACATGCCAAGATTGCAGGCTTGATCCCCATTAGGGGGTGTGCCAGAGGCAGCCAATTCATGATTCTCTCTCATAGTTGATCTTTCTCTCTCTCTCTCTCTCTCTCTCTCTCTCTCTCTCTTTCTCTCTCCCTCTCCCTTACTCTCTGAAATCTATAAAGTAATAAAAGCATAAGATGCTAATTAGACCAGACATCCTCCCAGACGACTTTCCGGAGGAAGCCGCAGTGGGCAGGGGCCTAGGCTGCAGACACCTCGGTGGCGGTCGAACCCTTGCACAAATTTCATGTAGAAGGCCTCTAGTTTAAAAATAAAAAATAAATAAAATATAGTAAAAGTAAACTATTTCCTGCCATTAGATATACATTTGGATTTAATTTTTCTGAAATAGTCATTTCTAACCTGTGAACTATCAAGTGTTTTGCTTGTCTTCTATATTGCTAATTGCTTTATCGAAGAAGGAATCTATAATCTAGATAAGGAATGAAAACACACACACACACACACACAAATATAAGCAATTAATATCACAAAATAAGTGTTTTGGTAAAGGTTAAAACACACCAAAAATATAAGTTTATCAAACACATATATGAACATTGATATAAACATTGATGTAAGTAAGCAGGGCATGTTTAAATAAAAAAATGCGAGTGAATTTTTCATACAGCTCCCAACTATAGGTTCTGAAACAATTGGAATCTAAACATGGGACAGGACAGCACATACCTGTGGCTTCCATTGTCCTAGATCTTGTTTGGACTGGCTGGCTTATAAACAACAAGCATTCAATTCTCACAGTTCTGGAGGCTAATAGTTTAAGATAAGGGTGTCTGCATGGCTGGGTGCAGGTAAGGGCTCTCTCTCTTTTCTAGGCTGCATACTGTTGACTTCTAGTCATATTTTCACATGGCAGAAAGAGGAGAGAATCCTTTATTTTACTTGAGAGAGAAAAATTTAAATCAGTTCCACCAATGTCTAATATTAAATATGTGTAGGTGAAGAAGAATGGGGAGAAAGGTTCTATTCTAACTTAATTTAGAATTAGAAAGAAGACAAAATAACCATTTTCTATTGTAAACGAGGTTAACTCTGACATTAATTTCACCATGGGAAATCCATAATCTTCATTTTAAAAAAATTAGTTGGTAGCGATACTACTTATGAAGTGCTGTGTGCTCAAATTCTTGAAGAAATTTTCTGCATTATGATTAGCCTAAGTTGTCTAGCCTGGAGTGTTTCACATTTTTCTAGCTTTGTGATTACTTCCTCCTACTAGGTATCTGATGAACTGAATGAAACAGACAGCTCTAAATTTCAGCAAACTCACGGGTAGGGTTTTATGAGTATTAAAAAATAATTTAAATTGTCAGTATTCAAAATGTTTCACAGTTGATCTATTTTATGTCTTCACTGACTGCAGTGCATATGGATAAGGCTTAAAGCAGATCAACAAAGGGAAACTGTTATACTGCAAAAGGAAGCATCCTCAGCTATGACTTGGCACTCATAATTTTTTAAAATAATTTTTTTTATTTATTTCAGAGAGGGAGAGATAGAAACATCAATGATGAGAGAGAATCACCTACCAACTGGCTGCCTCCTGCACACCCCACACTGGGGATCCAGCCCTCAACCTGGGCATGTGCCCTTGACCGGAATCGAACCCAGGACCCTTCAGTCCACAGGCTGACGCTCTATCCACTGAACCAAACCAGCCAGGGCACTCACAATTTTTTAAAAAATATATTTTATTGATTTTTTACAGAGAGGAAGGGAGAGGGATAGAGAGTTAGAAACATCGATGAGAGAGAAACATCGATCAGCTGCCTCCTGCACACCTCCTACTGGGGATGTGCCCGCAACCAAGGTACATGCCCTTGACTGGAATTGAACCTGGGACCCTTCAGTCTGCAGGCTGACGCTCTATCCACTGAGCCAAACCAGTTAGGGCCACTCATAATTTTTTTTTAAAATAAGTAGTTGAAACTCTGTTTCCAAGTCACTCTGATTTTCAATGGCAGTTTTGGCATTTCTCATTAGAGAGTAAATTCTTTTTCTTCAATTGGTGAAATGATATCTGGGTTAAAAAGAAAGCAGATTTTTTTTTCAATTTCTTTTTAAAAAATCTAAAAATGACAGATAGTGAGTAGCATGTTACCAGTGCAATTGTTACATAAATTAGGCAGATTACCTGATTTCTTACAGCTCTAAAATTCCATATATCTGACATGCCCCTATTAAGATTTTACCTGAAACCTAGAAAGAGTGAGTCAGCAGCTAGAGTCAGTTGTTACTAAATGATACTTTTCCTCTCCTTTGGAAGATGTTAACTTAAAAATAAAATAAAAGGCCAAAGTGAGAGGTGACAAGCATTTATTTGAGATGAAAAAGGAATAGCTATTTGGGAAGCATTGGTTCAGGCCAGAGCCCAAATAGTGTTCTTTCTTTTCTATTATTAAAAATATATTTTTATTGATTTCAGAGAGGGAGAGGGAGAGAGTGATAGAAACATCAATGATGAGAGAGAATCATTGATTGGCTACCTCCTACATGCCCCCTACTGGATTGAGCCTGCAACCCAGGCATGTGCTCTGACCAGGAATCCAAAGGAACCATGACCTCCTGGCTTCATAGTTGATGCTCAACCACTGAGTATCACCAGCTGGAGCCCAAATAGTGTTCTGATTAGGGGGCGATGCTAACTCTAAAGAATGTCTTTAACTTTTAGTCTGGATAGTCAGGATGTCTGCTTTCCTGTTAGCTTTGCAAACAGTTGTTTGAAATACAATGTTGCCCTGGCCCAGTCCAGGTTGTTTTGCCCAGATCAAACATCCCAAAGGATTGAGGAGTAAGATATGCAAAGCAGTTCCTCTGGAAGGGGTGATTTAGCTCTGTTTTAAAATGGCTCTGCTTATGTCAACTTTTCACATTGATAAGATCAATGTCTAAAATCCTCCATAACTAATGTAGAAAAAAATGACACATGCCTTCTCAAAAAATAACCTTCATTATCAAAATAATCATTTGTAACTTAGGTAACTCATTTCTAAGACAAGAAATCAGGTGTGTGTTTTGGGTCCAGGATGGGAACAAAGATAAAAATCAATGCTTAATGAAGAAAAAAATATTTCTGCATATATTCCCTGATATAATCTAGGTCAGGGTGTATTTTGTATTAGAACTGCTTATGATTTCAATTTTCTCTTTTGCCCAGATTTCTGGCTACTCTGTTAAATGTTAAAAGCTGGATTGAATTTTATTACATTACTAGAGGCCCGGTGCACCAAAAATTGTGCACCCCGGGGGGGGGGTGTCCCTCAACACCCCTCTCGCAGTCTGGGAGCCCTCAAGGGATGCAGGCCTAAGCTGGCAGTCGGACATCCTTACCGCTGCCATGCAGGCAGGAGAGGCTCCCGCCACCACCACCATGCTCACCAGCCTTGAGCCCAGCTTCTGGCTGAGTGGCGCTCCCCCTGTGGGAGTGCACTGACCACCCAGGGGCAGCTCCTGCATTGAGCATCTGCCCC
>NW_005353887.1:703363-725652 GCF_000412655.1 Myotis brandtii | reverse complement strand
TTTTCTTTTTTTTTTTTATTCTGAGATTTATTTACCTTCTATAGCTGTCACTGGAGCTGAGAGCCGGCTCCAGCTCTGAGGCCCGGCTCCAGCTCTGAGGCTGTGGCTGGCTGAAAGCAGGTATCTGAGTTTGTTTAGCTTCTATAATTGAAACATTGTTGCCATCACTGCCACTCTAAGCTCTGAGGCCGAAGCTGGCTGAAAGCAGGTTTCTGGAGCTTGTTTAGCTTCTATAATTGCAACATTGTTTCTTAGAGTGTAGCTCAGAGCTGGGCAGCGGCAGGTGGGGAACGTTGGCTTTCTCCATCACTGGAGCAAGCAAGCCTCCTGTTCGCTTCAGCTGCCTGGCTGCCGGCCGCCATCTTGGTTGGAAGTTAATTTGCATATTGCCCTGATTAGCCAATGGGAAGGGTAGTGAAGTTACGGTTAATTATCATGTTTGTCTATTATTAGATAGGATAAATCAAGTAGAAACTACATTATCCCTATTTTGAGGGTGTCTTGGTATTCTGGAATTACATATGGCTCTCATTTGTCCTCATAAAACCCAAAACTTTAAGTAGAATGAATATGGTTTTTCTTGCCAGTTCATTCCTATGACTTGCCCAATGAATGAGAATTTAGGTCTGAGTCACAAATAGGAACTTCTTGTATAATTTACATGACTGCTATCTTTTTTGCATTTCCTCTCTTCCATTGTCAGCCTCTTTAATGTTTTCTCTCCTTCTTTTCCCCTTTAAAGATAATGCTTGGCATTAATGAGTGCTCAGTAAATGTTAATTACTCCACCCCCTAGCCTTCACTGGACTAATTTGTTAGTCAATACAACTTATTTCTTCTCACCAGCACCTTAATTACAACATATTTAAAACACACTGTAATATGAAAGCAAAATTACAAATTTTGATTAAAAATTATCAGTGGTTAAATTAATAATGTTATTAAAACTTGTTCTTTTTACACTGTTAGGACAAATTATACAGGAAATGTGTGTGTGTTTGTGTGTGGGGGGGTTGTTTTTGTATACACCATCTCTAATTCCTTGACTTGGTGGAGCTATCCCTTTGCTTGTTTGGACTCAACTGGTTTTCTCTGGGAGAGGAGGAATAAATGGGAAACTAGCAGAACCATGGAGGCAAAGTAAGAGCAGAAAGGATGACCCCAGGGATGAACTGACATCCAGATTGTATTTTAGGTAAGCAATTGAGTCTGAAGGGAAGGAGGAGAACTTTGGGGTGCTCAATGGGGGCATTGCTTTGGTTATACAGAGAAGAACGGGTGGAACTGGTCTGAAGTGTTTGATCATCAAAGAGAATCAGCAGAAAACAACGATGTGCCTCAATGGTATGCAGATTATTTGGGGACTTAATCTGAACCCCTACAATGGCATCTCTTAAGTCAGCATAGGTTAAAAATTAAGTGTGGGCTTTTTGGAGCTGCATTGGACAGTTGGAGGCCTAATTTTCCACCACTTATTATTTTTTACCTTCGGCAAATTACATAATATCTCACTTCTCAGTTTTTTCATCTGTGATATAGAGGTAATAATAGTATCTACTTCATAGAGTTTTGGTGTCCATTAAATGAGTCACTGAAAAAAGGCTAGCTTATAGCAATGTGACTATTCACTGCCAAAGTGGTTCCCTCTGGCTCCAGGAAATTGGCTGCCTACAGATTTCCAGGTGTTGTTTGATCTTCTGCATTAAAGTTTGCCTACAGGAGAAACTGGTAATAAACTAAGAGTCAGGCCTTTTACCAGTGTTGCCTAAGACTGTCTAAAATATTTTCCAGTGTCAACTGTTATTAACCTGCATTCATATTTTCAGTTTTTCATACCATTTAATACTTGGAGAATGTTATTTTAAAATTTGATCCATTCTTAAGAATAATTTTTTTCTCTTTCAACATAAAAATGTTTTCTAAAGGAATGAATGTATCTTTAGTGATGGAATGTGAAACTTTTCTCATATCTTATTTCACCCAACATAAAATCATTTTTTTATACTTACTTATTTTTTCTTTCTTCTTTTGCTGTCTTTTCCATATGCCTTTTGTTTTATCTTGGTAAAAGTCACTTGGTACTAAATCCTTTTAAAAAAATATCTTGGAAATTTTCTTGACTATAAATCTGTTATAAAAGTACACATTATATTTCTTTGTTTTACAAATTTTCTCATTCTATAATTATTTATTCAATTAATCAAGAAAACATTGCTTAGTCTCTTGAAGCATAAAGGCAATAATATAAAATGTATTCTTTAATGTATTCAGTACTCTTGAGCCCTAGCCAAACCTTTCAAGACTTTGAACTTTCCAGGCACTCTGTGACCTCATATATTATTACATTTAGATGTTCTCCAGGATATTGTTATAAATCATGTCACCATTACAATCTCCTTTCCAGTAATATGAAATATATATTGAGATATATGTAGCAACTGGATATTACTAAACTGACACTAGACTTTGGAGTTCTTAAATTATACTTGCTTAACCATGCATGATAAAAAAAAATCTCTAAGCTCATATTTTACAGCAATTATTGGCAGTAACAAACATTGGTGCCAGTGAAAACAATCCTCATTGTTAAAACTACATATTCATCACTTATTCTTCCAAATCAGCCTCCTTATTCTTCCTTGAACACACTAGTCATGCTCCTTCCTTTGGGTTATTTGCTTTAGCTGCCTTCTTAGACCAGAACATTTTCCCCCCAATTCATATGGTTACTACCTCCTGTCCTTCAAAAATTTATTCAAGTATTACTTTCTCAAATTCCCCTACTCTGCTCTATTTAAAATGGCAACCTGCCCCACATCATATGCTCTATTCCTGTTACTCAGCTCTCTTTTCCCCACATCATTTATTACTTTCTAATATGCAATACTACTGACCTCTTTATATGTTTGTTATTGATATCTGACCACCCCAGTCAATAGTATGTGCCAGGAAGCAGGGATGTTTGTTTCATTCACCAGTTATTACTTTCTAGGCAAGGAATCAGCACACTTCACTTTTTCTGTAAAAGGCCAAATAATAAATATATAGGCTTTAAAGTGTCTGCCTCAACTAAACTGTGTCATTGCAGCCTGAAAGCAGCTAAGACAATATGTAAATGATGGTATTAAACTCCCTGGTCTTGGGAGTGAGCTTCTTGCCATATCTTCAGAAAATGAATTTTCTAAGATTCTCATGGAAGGATGGGATGTGGAAACAGGCCTTGTTTGGGTGGAGTTACATCTCTCAGGTCCGAAAGTCCCTCTTCCCCGCAAGCCAGTCCTGGAAAAGGTGCAGCTGAGGGTTCCAGCAGAGCCAGGAACAGGGCCAGCGTCCAGAGCGTATGTTCCATGTTGCAGCCGGGTGCAGTTCAGCATTCAGACCAGATTAAAGCCTATTAGTCCGTATGTAGAGTCCAACATGGCCGTGTACCATGTTGCCACTGGAGAGCCAGGAACCTGTCAGGCCTGTGAGAGGGGAAGAAAGGAGAGAACTTCCATTGTTTGGAAGTTTAAATATTCACCTTTAGCAAGTTTACAGTGGCCACGCCCATCCTGGCCACTCATTTGTTCCCAGGTGTGACTGACAGACAGGTAGGCACCTTTCCACATCACACAGACCTTCCTGGGCATGTTCCCAGGTGTGACTGACAGACAGGTAGGCACCTTTTCACATCACTGACCTTTCCTGGGCGTGTGTCTAAACTGCCTTTGTCCAGTCCCTCCCCACATTGATCAGCAGGGAACAGGCTGGAGAATGTTAAATGCAGCTTTTGGCACAGCTGTGTAAATGGCTTGCCTATATCTAGTCTTCCATTTCCTTCTTTCCTCTTAAATAATAACCAGGTTATTATAATGGCATCAGTGGGTGTGGCTGTGTTCCAATAAAATGGTATTCACTAAAAGAGATTGTAGGCTGGACTTGGCTACAGTTTTCTGGTGATGTTTGGCACATAGTAACTTCTTAATAAACATTTACTGACTGAATAACATGCGTGTATTGAAACTAATCATACTAAAAATGTAAGCATAAATTACCTAACAAGTTTACCTCTCCTTTTACCCTAAAATTGATAGTCATTTCTTCTCAACTAAAATATTTACTCTGTCCTTCCTAGTCATCTTAAAAGAGTTCCTCATTAAAACTAAAATGTATTCTTATATATGATAGAGTAACTGAGGTAAATAGAGTAATTAGAATCATAATATGCAGTAAATGGCTGTCTCAGGTCAGATGACAGCAAAACCCTGGGTTCAAGATTAAAATTAAGTACCTTGGTTAGTTCTTTTTAATTTAATTCCCAACAACAAAAATGTTTCTTCAGCATATTAAGAAATCATGATTTCTGTGGTGTATAATATTATTATTTCAACTGTGAGAATAAGATGTTCCTATTTCTTGAGTTAGATATAAACCTGAAATTGTGGCAGTGAACTTGCAGCTGGTATTTCCTCACTCTGGAGCACAATTTTAGGCAGCAACACAAAATGGGGTGTAGTTAGTGTCATAGCGCTATAAGGCCATTTCAAGGTGTTGTTTATGGGTGTTATAGATCCTAAGATCATAAGTGCTCAACACGAAAAAATGAAGGAGGGTACCTTTGTCTAAACCCAGAACACTGAGTTTATTCTGCCACATACTAAAAGATGACTCAGTAACCAAAAATGAAGAATTAATTCATTATCTCATATATACATATCTTTTGAAATTCATTAGATATTTTATTTCTGATACCTTCAGAACTTCTGTATTGCCTAAGAACTCAAGGTAATTGTATGCTTATTTTAAATAGGGGTCTGTGTGTTTGTGTAGAAATCTTTCAGAATAAGAGTGAAATTTTTCCATCTTAAAGAAACAAAGGCATCAATTGTAGACATGAGAGGTGTGAAAAGTTTAGGAATTCCATCCATCTTCACATAATCTAAAACTCTGCTGTCATTGGAATAGAATTATTTATTTAACGGAAATCTATTTTAATATTTATTTATTTATTAAATATTTTTTATTGATTTTTACAGAGAGGAAGGGAGAGGGATAGAGAATCAGAAACATCGATGAGAGAGAAACCAGTCCGCAGGCCGACACTCTATCCACTGAGCCAAACTGGACAGGGCTATTTTAACATTTTTATTAAGACTTTATTCTGTCAGAAGTAGACATTACAAAATAATTTGAACAGAAGTTAATATAAAAATTATTAACTGCAGTCATAGCTCCAGTTAATGTATCATTAACTAGTATATAGAAGACAATTCTAAGGAATATGGAAAGAGCAGTCCTTGCCGTTTTGGTTCAGTGGATAGAGCATCGGCCCATGGTGCATGTGGAAGGCAACTAATCAATGTCTCTCTCTGTCTCTCCCCCTCCCTTCCACTCTCTCTAAAAATCAATGGAAAAATATCCTCAGGTGAGGATTAACAAAAAACAAACAAACAAATGAAAGGAATAGCAGATATAAAGAACAGCCACTATTCCTAAGACTGAGATAAACAACCATAGAAGTGTCCTCCCACCCTTAGGTTAAGATCTAGACCAAGGTTTTCTCCCTGTTGGAGAGAACACAAGGATGGTTCACTGAATGGGAGGGGAGTCGTCATGATGCTGCACTGGCAGCATTTACTGGAAGTCTATTCTCCGGTACTTATGGAACTTCACCCTGCAGAATGCTGAGGGGTGTTCTTCATGGGGACTATATTGGAGGAGGCACTCTTCTATATACAAGACTGCTTAAGCAGGCTGCTGGGGGAAACTTCTGGCCACTGGGTGCTGTTGGCTCTCATGCACTTGGGGGCTGGGCAGCGGGGAAGCCTTGGCATTGCAGAAGCTGGAGATTCAGAAAGGGCCTCAACTAGAAGCCTGGCAATCAAGATTCTCACATTACAGAAGCCTGCTGAAAGAGCCCATTAGAACCAGGAAAGAGAACGCCTTTCTCCTGCAATGTAGCACCTTGATAAAGAATAATGTCATGCTAGCTGGCAAAGGAAGAATATTTACTGTCCCAACTCACTTTTTGCACAATAGGCAATGAAGGGTAAATTTGGAACTGAGAGAGTCCAAATTAACTGACAACTGACACAAAATCCTTGTAATGAACTAGTAATTAATTGTGTCTTTGCTTTTATTTGACTATACAGTAAGTCCTCGATGTCTAATAGGTTCTGCAACTTGAAGTGAAACTGTGATAATGAAACCAGTTTTACTGTAGGCTAATTGATATAAATAAGTCTTAAGCTCCTATGGTATCTCATCAACATTATGACACATGACTTCATTCAAAGACCTGCTGTATGTGATTTGCAGAATAATCTGCAAAGACTTTATATACTAAAAAGAAACTGATAATCTTACTATAGAGCAATTCATAGATATGATTGTTTAAAGCTCTCTCTAAACCTGGCAAATGTAGATATTTGCTCCAAGGCTAGTAATTTGAGAGAGACCCTAAACTGCTTTCAAGAGCAAATACCTGTGATACAGGATGGCTTTGGGCATAAGCAAGAGGTAATGCAAACAGAAAGTATGAAATAAAAATATCCAAGGTTTCATCATATAAACAATCAAAACAACAGTAATGACAACAGAAAAAACAACAAAACCCTCAGGTCACTCTCCTGCTTCTGATTCTATCTTACTACTTTACTAGATTTTTCTCTTTAAGGATAACTTTTTGCAATGGATGGAGCAAAGAATAAAAGTGTAGGCATTGAATAGATGATTTTCCTATAGTGCAGTACCTTCCAGAGATGGTCATTCTTTTCTAATATAGGTTCATTTTTAAGAACTTGAAAATAATAAAAATCTTAGAAAACAAAGAAACTTAGTGAACCAAAGCAGTGCTGCCATAACTTGTTTTACTAATTAATAAGTCCAAGAAAATCAGACAACATGTAAGTATAAACAAAGTCATAATTAAAAATCCAATTTAACATTTCAGCTAAGAATAAATTATTTCTGATAGGTTATTGGTTCACTTCATATGGCTACCTTGAGTTTTCTCTATGGTTTTGTTTTAACCTTTATAATTGAAAAACACACCTTTAGCTATATAAGCCAATACCTATAAAATCATATTTAATTAACTAAGGATTTTATGTATTAAATAAAAACAACTGGGAAATGAACATATTGGTTTAAACTAAAAGTGTGTGAAAGAGCCTATAGTTTGGATGGTTCTGAGAAATAACACATAGGATTTCTAATTTCTTGTCTTGTATTTCACATTTCACAAAGGTCAGTGCCATATTGGTATGACATTTATGGTTGTTGAGATGATAAAACTAATTCAAATTGGAAAAAATGTATTTGTTCATGAAATTCAAGGAAAGGTACAACGATAAACAATGGCAAGGAGGGGATGCAGCCCTTATTCCAATTATACAAGTCAGGAAGCCCATCCATTCATGAGGTGTTTTTTAGCACTCACTAGCTGTACTATCTCTAAAAGGAGAGTCCAGAAGAGTATATAATATAGCGCCTGACCTCACTGAATTTTAATATTACTTCAGTTTAACAAATGTGCAGTGAGCTCCTGATGTATTCCAGTGACCCTTCAAGGATGTGGGTGATGCAAAACTGAGTAAGAGATTCTCCAACTTCCTACAGAAGTAGTTGTTGATTTCCAGATAAGATAGTTTAGAAATACTTCATGGATATATATTGGGATTTAATTAGGATCTTGAAGAAAGAATAGTTACCTGATTAGAAGGATATTGATCGTATTGTAGTAGTAGTGTAAACTGGCATGCAGTTCAAAAGAGAGTTTAAGGAATCGGAAGTAAGTGGGGTTGGCTGGAATGTGCAGTTTTAGAGGTAGTATCTTTGATGAGCTATAGCACTAAAGCCACATAATTTGCTCATAACTATCATATTGATGACCAACAGTAATGACCAGACATTAATATTTAATGTTCTCTCTCTCTCTCTCTCTCTCTCTCTCTCTCTCTCTCTCACACACACACACACACCTCTCACTTAAAGTTAGTGGTTCTCAACCTTCTGGCCCTTTAAATACAGTTCCTCATGTTGTGACCCAACCATAAAATTATTTTCGTTGCTACTTCATAACTGTAATGTTGCTACTGTTATGAATCGTAATGTAAATATCTGATATGCAGGATGGTCTTAGGTGACCCCTGTGAAAGGGTCATTCGACCGCCAAAGTGGTCGCGACCCACAGGTTGAGAACCACTGAATTATCCACTTTATGCTAAGGTCATTGTTTACATTGCTATTTTATTTTAGGAAAGCATGTGCTGCCTACTGCCAGGGAGCTACAATAACATTTTTTAAAAGTTCACCATGTAACCCTTCAGCTTAGAACACCTCCCTGCGTTCTCTCTATGGCAGCTTTCACACAGTGCACAGGTGAATGCAGCCTCTTTTACCTTACACTTGTCTTGCTGGCCGAAAAAGAGCATTCAGAATTTTTTTTTGTATAATTTAAAGTCATTGATATTCACTAGGGGCTATTCCTTTGTTTCTAGGAATACTACATTTGCTTTCTTTCTCTTGAGATCTCACAGCACCACTTTGCTTTTCTCTCCTACCATTCACTCTATGCCTAGTGAAGACACAGGGCAAAGCGTAGTTTGAGAATCCCACTGCTCTATGCTCATTTTATGTATTTAATTTTTAGAATAAGTCTACTTCTGGGATGAATGCAAAGTTATTAAACATACATATTTTGTTTCTGTCACCCTAGCGAGAATGAAGGACAAAGGACATATCTGGCCAACAATAATTCTTATAACTAGTTTCTGCAATCAACATTTTTTGGTATTTTTATATAGTGCAATTATTATTAAGAGTTTGTCAATAAATTTTTAAATCATTTTTTTATTTTTCAATTATAGTTTACATACAATATTATATTAGTTTCAGGTGTATGTCCCAGTGATTATACCTTATACAACTTACTAAGGGATCATCCTGATAAATCTCGTACCCATTTGGCACCATACATAATTATTCAAATATTATTGACTATATTCCATATGCTGTACTTTATATCTCCATGACTATTCTGTTCAATAATTTTTACTAAGATAATTTTCTGCCAGTTTTCTACACCTAAAATGTTAGAAAAATATTAGGGGGGGGGTGATATTTACTAACTGATCAATATCTTTATGTTGTAGCTTCACTGTCAATTAGATGTCTACTTACTCTAGATATTAAAATGATAGACAATTATTTGGGAGCATTTCATGTAAAGGGAAAGGAAATGTTTTGGGAATCAGGCAAACTTCAACTTTTATCAGCTGTGGTATTTTAAATATTTATCTACTTTTGCCTTAATGTTTTGTTTTGTTTTTTATCTGGGACATGAATAACAACATTCATATACTTACTTATTTAATATTCTTAGCAACTGATTTATATAGAAACTGTGTTAAGCAACAGCCAATAGAAAGAAAAACAAACCAAATCATGATCACCGTATTTAACTCATATTGCTACTTCTCCAATGAAATTAAATAACCTATGCAAAATATTAATTCACTACACACTCAACTAAATTAGGTTATTTCCTCTCACTCTCTTTCTAATCTTTCTTCAATGCTAATTCTAAGATATAGCTCCTAGCTGATTGGCCTCAGTACAGTTGGTAGCTTCATTGTTATGTTTTGTTTGGATAAGCCAATGTTTGTTTCTCATTTCTAATGCATTTGGCTTACTTAGAAATGTTATTGCTGCAGTTACTAGTTTGTAAGACCATTTTAGAAGATAATTTAATATCTGGAAAATAGCAAATATTAATTTTAAATTATGTTTAAATTTTAAAATCTTTAGCTTACATTCATTAAGAGACTTACATAAACAACTTGCACAATGATTTTGAAATTTCAAAAATGAGTGTGGCAATTAGGATGACTTTTGTGGAGAGTTATGTGTTTGATTAAGTTTATCCATTCCTTTGAGGTAGCATGCCATGTTTTATAACATGGTGTAATATGATTTGATTTATATGTTGAAGTGACTTTTCCAGTTTAAAGTGGCATATGTAAAGGAACATAATAAATATTACATTTTTTACTTTGAGCATATATAAGCCACAGTAGCAAGAAAGTATAATCTGATATCACTATATAATTTAGATGTATTTTGTTATGGCACTTAGTCTCCTATTCAAATACTATTCAGGACTGACAAAACAGATACATTTCTCTTAGGGAATGCTTCTGCCCTACACAATTGCTTATCATCCTTTCCTGCTATGGAAGGAATGGGGAAAGGGAGAGGAGGAAGATCTGTAAGAAACAGAGGCTGTATCAGATTGTGATAAAAAGGTAACTACATATGGCTCTTGAGAAATAATTAAAAGATCAAAAGAAATAAGACACCACTTGACACACACTAGGATGGCTATAATAAAAAAGATGGGCACTAACTAATTCTGATGAGAATGTGGAGAAATTAGAATCCTCATACGTTGCTGGTGGGGATGTAAAATGGTGCAACAGTTTGAAAGCAGTTTGGCAGTTCTTCAAAGTTAAGTTATAGAGTTAACATGTGAGTTGGTAATCTACTCTTAGGTGAATACCCAAGAGAACTGAAAATATATGCCCACCATGAAACCTGTACATGGTATTCATAGAAGCAGCATTCATTAAAGCTAAAACATGGAAAAAACCCAAGTGCACATCAACTGGTAAATGGATAAACAAGTGTGGTAAATCCATATAGTGGAATGTTAGTCATAAAAATTAATGGAGTGCTGATTCAGGCTACAACATGGATGAAGCTTGGAAAGAGCTTAGTAAAAGGAGGCAGAAAGAAAAGGCCATATATTGTATTATCCCACTTATACCAAACTAGAGGCCTGGTGCACGAAATTCATGCACGGGGGTTGTCCCTCAGCCCAGCCTGCACCCTCTCTAATCTGGGATCCCTCTCACAATCCTGGACTGCTGGCTCCAACTGCTCGCCCTGCCTGCCTGCATGATTGCCCCTAACCACTTCTGCCTGCCAGCCTGATCGATGCCTACCTGCTCCCCTGTTGGTCCAATTGCCCCCAAATGCCCTCCCCTCCTGGCCCAGTCATCCCTAACTACCCTCCCCTGCAGGTCTGGTTGCCCCTAACTGCCCTCCCCTGCCAGCCTGGACGCCTCTAACTGCCATCCCCTGCAGGCCTGGTCCCCCCCAACTGCCCTCCCCTGCAGGCCTGGTCCCCCCCCAACTGTCCTCCCCTGCAAGCCTGGTCCCCCACAACTGCCCTCCCCTGCTGCCCTGATAGCCCACAGCTGCCCTTCCCTGCTGGCCATCTTGTGGTGGCCATCTTGTGACCACATGGGGGTGGCCATCTTGTGCGAGGGCATGATTGTCAATTTGCATATTACCTTTTTATTATATAGGATATGAAGAATAGGCAAATTCATGCAAACAGAAAGTAGATTAGTGTTTGCCAGGGGGTGTGGGACTGGGGCATGGAAAATGATAGCTGATGGGTTCAGAATCTTCAAGGTGAAGGAAATGTTCAGAAATTAGGTAGTGCTGATAGTGGCACGACTCTGTAATTATACTAAAAACCACTGAATTGTTCAATTTTATGGTTATCTAAATTATAACTTAATAAAAGAGTTTTAAAATAATAATAAATGAAACACATAAGTATTTTTGAATTGGAATATGTACCATTCAGGAAACAGGTAGAAAACAATTCAGGGAAATAAAATAAAAAAAAAATAGGTTAGTTTTTGAGAAGGAGAAAAATATGCAAATCTTTGTGCTTTCAGATTTATTATTGAAAGCAGAGCTGTCTGCTAATGATATGAGAAATTACAAAATTTCAACTGAATAAGAAATCCGAATACTAAGCGCTGAGGGGTGTAATATGTATCTAAATCAGTCCCTGAAGGGCTTATAGCTTATGATTCTAATGAATAGATTTCAAAAGCAATAATGCAATATTACCATGCATAATGATTGATGTCCCAGTGTTAGAGACATGCAGCTACAGTTATATGTAATCTACTCATTCAAGTAACCAAGAGGTTACATTTTAAGATAAAGTAATCTTATAAGTGCACACTATTAGGAAGCTTTGAAATTTTCACATTTTAAAAAACACACCATTGTAGTAGAATGATTGTTCAGTTCTTATTTTAATGTATTTGTTAGTATCTCTGTTTGAAGATGGAGAAAGTACAAAAAATTAACCACTTAGTTAAGCAGGTGTCAGTGAAAACATATAACAAAACAGTTTTACAGGTATCATAACTTAGCTTGTAATTTACAATAATAATCATGTTACAAAAAATTAACCACTTAGTTAAGCAGGTGTCAGTGAGAACATATAACAAAAACAGTTTTACAGGTATCACAACTTAGCTTGTAATTTACAATAATAATCATGTAAAATATGAAAAGGTTTTGAACTTTCTAGTACACCTTGTGAATACCATGTCTCATTTGACTCTCACAAAATTGGTGAGATGGAGCTTATAGCTATTATTCCTGAATTTTTACCAATAATGAAACAGAGAACATGATCATATAATATTGCCTAGCTGGGTGATTTATTACATATGATAAAAACCACAGATCTCCTAATATAATGCTCTATAATTTTGTTGTTGTTAGAACAGTGTGGATTGAGCACTGGTGTTAGTGGTATGAGAGAAGGTTGGGATGGTACAAGACTAATAGTCAAGAATAATTATTTGATAAAGCATAGAGTAGGAGCAGGTAGTTCAGATTTAACAAGTAAAAATATTTATTGAGTCATTATTAGACACATTTCTGAGCACATTACCTTATACAATTTTGTGAAATAGGATTTAGCTATTTATTAAAGGAGACTCAAGAGATTCTTATCATAAAAATGTTATCAATTAGATTGTGTACTTATATGTACATGGTACATACTTTAAAAATGTCTGGGCTGCTGCTATGTCCCCAAGACTAATAAATAATTATGTAAGTTAGAGACATACCATATGGTCCCTCTTCTTCAATGAAAATTCATCACTCTCTAATGAAGCATTTCAGTGAAGCTTTTTGGCCGTTTCCCAAATAAAGCAGAATTTATCATTTCTTTTAGGAATGACCACTGATTTAATAGTGGCCCTGGTTTTGGATGCCCCTTCTCATGCCTTCTGGGCCTGTAACTTTTATTCTACCTTTTAAGACAATAGAATGTCGCAGTAGTGTTCTTCCCTAGTTCTACCAAGCACGAGACGGCCCTCTCTCTCTGAAGATGACATGATGGCACTTCTGCGTAGCTCCTAACATTGAGGCGTTCCCCAATCTCGTCCTACTTCAAGATAGAAATTAGACAGTGTAACATGGTGACACAAAAGCCGTTGTTTCTCCACTAAAGTTGCAGCGTAGAAATGATCCTCCATTCTGTGATATGTTGGTGGGCTCCAGAAAAACACAGTTAGTATTCAACAGACTGGCCTGATTTGAAACTGAGGCCACTCTTGGCCATATCAGTATGTCTTCACTCCTTTTTATTATTAAAGTGTAGATTTGGAAGATAAAATTTTTATGTAGCACTTCTAAGCCCTTATTACTACTGGATAATTTTATCTTTTAGGGAATACCTGGATGTAACACTTTCCTTTATTTGATTTTCCTTCAAGATTATTTTATTGACATTTTATTATTGTGAGGTACAAGTAGTGAGTTTCTGAAATGTTTACACGGATGTTCTTCACAGAAATCATTATTTTCTTCTGCCTCACTGGTTCAATACCTATTTTCTTTTTCAATCAGATTGTACTTTTAGACATCACATCTCATTAACTGCTAATATAAGAATAAATGTGATCATATGTATTCCTATTATAGACCCCTTTTCTTTCCCTTATCTCTCATTTTCCTCTGCATTTTTTTCAAGAAAACTACATTTTTTTATTTAGTCATCTTTAGCAATTTAGTATATTTGTAATGTATTATTATATATTAGCTATTGTGACTATACCAAATAATGCGGTATATTTTAAAGTTGTAACATCCACAATCAGAAATAGAAAGAATAAATAAGCATTGGTGGAGTTGCTAAGTGGTTAGAACACTGGTCTGTGCACTGAAGGATCCCGGGTTTGATTACTAGTCAAGGGTATGTACCTGGGTTGCAGGCTGGCCCCCAGCCCTGGTAAGGGTATGTACAGGAAGCAACCAATCCTTGTGTCTCTCTCACATAAATGTTTCTCTGTCTCTCTCTCTGCCCCCCTCCCTTCCATTCTCTCTAGAAATCAATGGAAAAAATATTCTCACTCCTAGAGGGAGGATTAAAAAAAAAAGAATGAATGAAAGAAATAGAAAAAAGAAAGGAGGAAAGGAAGGACAAACTCTTTGTTAAATCTTCATTACCTGAAATTTGATAAACACATTTTGCTTAGTTGGAGTAGCAGAATTTTAGTTCCATGTAGCATTACTTTGTCATTAAACCCCTTTACCACTTAGGTGACCAAGACAATCTCATCTGGGCTGAATTTCCTTTTGCCCTGCCGCCTTTGCTTATCACGTTTAATGAGTTTTGCCTACCTTGATGATCTGTGCTGGGCTTTCATTTTTTTGTAGCAGAGCCTTAGTCTTCATTTTCTTCTTGTGAACTTGCTTCTAATTCACCCCACTAATGTTTTTACAGGCTTGCTTCTTTCCATATTTACCAAAAACTGTTGTTGGATTGACATATTTACTCCTCAGCTTTGATTTCAGTGTGCTTGCTTAATGCTGCCCTTCCGTTCCCTGAGTGCCCTGTACTTGCTTTCTACATGTCTCTGTGATAAATTCCTTTATTCTGCAGAGTTTGTCAGAACAAAGTAAACTAAGTTGGACTTGGGTTCCAAATGAAAAATAGATCTATAGATGCAGTAGCATCCCTTGAATATCCATAAGAGCAGTATATTCTTTTCCTGATCATTGTTATTCCCAGAACCAAGACACGATATCTGGACCAGTCAATATTTGGGCCTACTCTATATCAGGTCAGATGGGATATCTGTTGATAGTATGGCTACCATTCTTTTAGCTTACAAATACCACCAATATCTTCACTTAGCCAATGTTACACTTGCCTAGTAATTAATGATATATCTATGACCTGGTCTAAGTATTCTCAAAAGGTTTTTTCCTTTAAATATTAAGATATAGGTTTTTTTTCATATGCTTCAAAAATTTTAAAGTTATAAGACCCTTAGGTGTTTTTTGTTTATTTGGTTTTTGCTTTGTTTCTTTGTTCCCACACATACCTTACCAGCAGCAGTGTTTCATTTTGATGAATCCAATATATTCCTTTCTTTCTGAAATCATGTAAAATACATATTATTTATAGACATAATAATTGTAGTACAGACAAGTCAGTTGCCCAAGGACATAGAAGTATACTGACAGGAATAGCTAGAACTAGTCTTCTTATGCTCACTCAAAAACCAAAGGCTATTGCTGTGGTTATGATTAAGGGTAGAGAATAAGGAAGATAATATCGGGAAGTCTCTTTAGAATTTCCTTTAAGGTTATTCCATTTCGATATGACATAGTTTTCTTTAGTCAGAGTTGACCTTTTGAGCAGTGAAAAGACAATTTCATCTCCAATTAAATATTGATTCATACTTATTAGAAGTTAGGAAGTCATGTGACTATAACAGCTGAGCAAACCTGACATATCTAAGGAATTTTTAAAATGCCTACCTCCAGACCCTGATATATCTGATACCTTTGCCAGCAATTTGTTATTGGTACAACTTAGTGTCTCAGACACTAATCTAGGCAGCTAGTAGACATATAGCACATCAATAATAGAATGATTCATATTATCTCTCTCTAGCATTATACTCACCTCTTTTTTTTTGCCTCTCTACACAGCCCCCATAATCATTTAGTATGAAAGACACTGTAAGTCATATATTTAATTAAACATCTAGGGACAATTTAAAAAACACACACACACAAACTTTATCTTCTCATTACCTTTTATTTCCTCATCTTTCCTCCATACACACATACTTACATTCTTACTTCCCCATTCTTTCGTCCTTAGTCCTCTCTTCCTCTTCTGCTTGCCAAAGGCTAATGCTGGTAAACTTATAAAGCTACTGATAATTAGAAATCATTTACTAATGTGACTAATTTGAGCATGTTATAAATGAGTTAGTAGTTAGAGTAATGAGGCACATTACAGAGGCAAAGAAGCATTAATCATATTTTATAATTTTACAACAGGTCTTTATAGTTACTTCCCAGAATAGGATATCTGCATATGAAAGAAAATTAACACAGAAGAGTAGTGATGTTGTTTGTGCAGGCATTAGCAAAAAATCCGCACCCACAATTTGGAGTTGAATAAATAATCTAATTTAGGCTTAAATTTTAGGACACAAGTCACATCTACACAATAAGAAATTTCCTAATAAGTGGAAACGCTGGGAATGTGCAGTTTTTTTTAAGATGCCATGTAGCCAGTCAGAGTTTACAGAAGATAAACACCACTCTCACTTCCCAGTGTTTTCTCATCTTCCACACTTAACTATCTAGGCTCCTTTCATTCACAAGCTATTCCCCTCTTGCTCTAATCTATACAGTATACTGTACCCACGCCAGGAGACTTTTGATGGCTTATTATTGCCAATATGTGAGAGACTTAACAGGCAATTTATAACCATGCCTCACAATACCTTAGTAATATCATTTCCTGCTACATATCTTCTCCATGTATATTGTGCTCTTACAATTCCACAATAGGCAATGAAGAAGCTAAATTAAGCCCTGGCTGGTGTGGCTCAGTTGGTTGGGACTATACCCAAAGAAATCTAAAATACTCATTCAAAGAATAAATGCACCCCTATTTTCATTGCAGCATTATTTACAATAGCCAAGGTTTGGAAGCAGCCCAAGTACCCATCTGTAGGGAGTGGAGAAAAAAGCCGTGGTACATTTACACAGAGGAATACTACTTAGCTGTGAAAAAGAAGGAAATCTTACCTTTGTGACAGCATGGATGGACCTGGAGAGCATTATACTAATTGAAATAAGCCAGTCAGAGAGAAATAAGTACCATATAGCTCACTCATATGTGGAATCTAATGAACAAAATAAACACATGAAATAGAAACAGACTCATAGATATAAGGACCAGACGGACAGCTATCAGAGGGGTGGAGTGTTGGGGGACTGGTTGAAATAGGTGGTGAAGGGATTAAGCAAAACAAACAAACAAACAGCAACAACAACAACAAACTCATAGACACAGACAACAGAATGGTGATTACCAAAGGGAAAGGGGTTTGGGGGATGTAGTAGAGGCTAAAGGGAAGATAAATGGTGATGGAAGGAGACTTGACTTTGAGTGGTTAACACACAATAAAATATACAGATGATGTATTATAGAATTGTATACTGAAGCCTATATATTTTATTGACCAATGTCACCTAAATAAATTCAGTAAAAAATAAAATAAATTAATTAATAGCAAAGCATAGAAAGTTAGATTTAACAACTTTTACATTTCGACTTTTATGTCAATGCTAGAGGCTCGATGCACAAAATTTGTACAAGATTAGGCCTTCTTTCCCCCGGCTGCCATCATCAGCTTCCCTCTGGCACCCGGGACCCGGGCTTCCCTCACAGCCCCAGTTTCATCCAAAAGGACATCTGGTCTAATTAGCATATTATGCTTTTATTATTATAGATAAGAGAGATGTAGGTTGAAGACACTTAACTGAGCATGCGTTTCAATTGTACATTTTTATTATTAATGTAATATATGTATACTTTCAGACAGAATACTGAGAATTATCTTTATTAAGAAAAATTCCTGTTTTAGGTATCAATTTGTGTGATTTAATGTTGTATTAATGGATGTAAAGTTTAATCAGTATTATCCTCCCTCTATGAAACCTTAAGTGATTGTTGCATCCTTCATTGATCTTTTTCTCCTGTAATTTAGCAACTAATTTTATGCTTGTATAGTTATAATAATCATTATTGTATTACATGTTTTCTTTACCTCTTTAACTAGATTTCACACCTCTGAAATACAGAGATTATATATTCATGCTTTTTCTTTCCCCATGGGGCTTAAATAAATCCTCTACACATAGATGTTCAATAATTTCTGTTTAATATTCCTAACTGTAAAAACTGCTATAGATTATAAACCCAGACCCTTGCTATAGCTCTGTAATTCACAATAATTATTTATGTGAAAAATGTTGACATCTTAAAACAAGGTATTGATTGTTAAATATTTGCTGTGATTTTAAATATTTTCAATTAGGACTCAGATTTTCTTAAAAGCTTCCATCAAATTGATATCTTTGATATTTATTTTTGGTGTTCAATTCATGTTAATACCAAACCAAAACCTTTAAAATGATGTTTACCTTCAGTATCCCCTTCAGATATCTAATCATTGAGCAATTAATATTCTGATTACCAGAGCACTATTTTTAAAAATTTTATTAGATTTATACTTTTTGACCAATAATCATGTTGAGTACTCCCTGCTTATGCTAAGTACTAAGATTAAGAAAAATGGACAGTACCTGCTGAAATGTATACAAATAAATACATTTTTTGAGAAGAAACAAATGTTAGTGGACTTGTTATAGCAGACATCTGGAGACAAACAGCAAATATTAAGCTAAAAGTTGTAGTGCCTTGACTTTGCTGTCCTGGTTCTGTTATTCTCTATGCCACTCCTAGGCACAGATGACATTCAGAATGGGCTGTTCCTATATTTTAGGTTTATTAAGATGTATTATTCAATAACTGGCTTTATTTCTATTTTCAAAATTGTAAGCAAACAATTACATATAGCACTACACTACTAAGTATGTTAATAATTTAGTTTTCAACCTTTCCGTCTTTAATCTGTTTTCAAGGTGAAAGAGAATGCTGGTGTAGTGAAAAGTGAATGGTTCCTTCACATTTAGCTTTCCTTCCATTTTCAACTTAAAAATTAACTATGTACCTAGTCAGAGGTATTGAATAATGTTTTCTTCCACCTAAAATTGCTGTCAAAGCATTTTTCTCTTATACTTTGTTATCTCTAGGCACAGCTTTAGGTAATATTTTAAAAGTCATAAAATATTTTCTTATGATATGATTACATAAATCCTTTATCTACAAACACAAATCATCCAAGAGTTTGTATTTGAAGATTTTTAAATAAGCAAATAAAGCTACAGGCTATGTAGCAAATGTCCAAACTTATTTGAAATGTTTCTTTTTCCCCCTTATTCTTGTAAAAAATATTTTATATCTTTCAACCCTGGAAGTTTTTCTTTCTATATAGAAATCATGCCAAGGAGTTTCTATTTTGATATTAGTCTCATAGATGAGGCATTTGGCCAGGTCATCAAATGATCTAGATCTCACCAACTGCTACTGTTTAGCCCTGTCCCCACCCCTTAACTGCCAGGGATCTTCAGAAAGTTGCTTAGCTTTCTTCAGTATCTATTCCCATCTATATCTAAAAATGCCATAAAAATAAATTCAACAAATGTTTATAGCTGACTTTGGTATTCATAGGTTGATATTCTTTCAAGGAAATATATCTTTGGTTTTTCTTTGCTTATCTTATTTAGTGATTTGAAAACCCAGTGTCCAACATAGGAAAATATATATGATACTTTTTCAAGAGCTTGAGTTCTCTAATGATCTATGACATGGAGCAGCCTGTACTGGCTGGGCTACTTGAACAACTGTGTTGTGCATCATGCCGAACAAAGAAAAGGGAACATGATAAATGAATATCCTTTTGTCTTGGGGGTTATTAAATGCCTTCACTTTTGTACAATGAGAAATTTGATAAACAGAGTTGAGCTTCATGGTTAATGACATTTCCAAATTCTAGAATGTCTATAAATAATGAAGGTACTTCATTATAAACAATACAGGATAGAACAAAAAACCTCCGTTCTGACACATGAGAATAAATTACTTCATATCTCATCTACACTTAGAGAATAATGTTGAGTCTATTCATTTATCCTCTGATATACATTTTTGGATAAATGATGGCATTCTTTATAGACCTGAAGTCCAATGGCTTAATATGATAAAATATGTGACATTTCATAGATATTTTGTAACATATCTTGCATGTCACTATAGTGCAGTTACACTCAATATCAGTTATTACCTAAGGTATTATGTAGTTGTAGATCATAAACTTTTCACATAAATTAAACATCACAGCTGGTTGCTTTAATTTGTTCATTATACCACAAATGTTTGAACAGCTTGACTAAAATGAGCCATACTGCAGATTCAAAAGAAGATCGAAGGTCAATGGACATGAAGCCTAGTCATTTGCAAATTTTCTTTGGGCATATTTAAAAACATTCTGAAGAATACACTTTAATGGAATGTAATCCAACAATATACAAGAAAATGGACTATTGAAATGGCATTTCATTTCTGGAAAGCAATACTACAAATTCTTAATTTCATGACAGTGTTTATAATAGCACATTTAAAAAATCATGCTTATTGTGCTTTGAAAGTGTTGTTTACTTCTTCCATTGTAATAGTCCTGCCTTCTTCTTTTCAAACTTTAAAAAACATCATTAAATCTGCAAAAGAAGGCAGTTAACAGAAAAGAAAGACCAAAATGATTGCCCTTCTTATCACTCTCTACCCAGGAAGTTTTTTTTCTCCTCAGTTCAAAGACCAAAAAAGCTGTCTTTTCAATCATTCTATTTGCACTCCAAAAGTCTTTAGCTAAGAGAAATGATAATAATACCATTAAATTATCATTCATTACAGCATAAACCCAAGTTTAAATGATTGTATCTCCAAAGATGTTCATAGCAATTAGCTCTAAATATTATTGTTAAAGCAATTCATAAGTTAAAATAATTTTTGATCAGGAAATAGTCTCCCAAATTATGCATTGGCAACACAACAGACATGAAAGAAATTAGTCGAATAGGTTAATGCAGTGATATTTTAATATATTAAAAAATTGTAACTGAGTTGCTTCCTTTATAATCATAAAATCATAGAATTTTAAAGCTGAATCAGAACCAAAAGATCTTTGAGTTTGTCTCAACAAGATAGTATCTATCTAATCATCATCTCTCAATTCAGAATTATTTGTTGTCTCTGAATCATAACGCCCTTCCTTTAACATGAAGAGCACAATCCAATCCCATCCATGTTTTGCTGACATATGCTCAATTACACACTCTGACCTAGTCATTCTCTGTGTGTGTTTTCTCAGCTAATATTTTAAATACATTCTTCCTTTCATCACTACTCAATCCCTGTCTCCTAGAGTTATCCTATATCTTTTCAATCAAACTAAAATCTTCCTTTACTGGTGTATGGCATTCCTTTGTCTCATATTAGAGTTGTTTTAACAGCTAGAGTATAAACTTCTTTGGTTCATGTATCATTCACATCTTCTTCAGCTTCCAATTATTTATGTACCTAATTGATGCACACCGATGTGAATTGCATCATCATTCTAATCAAACACCTTTTTTTCCTTTATAATGAAGGAACTTGAGTTTCAGGGACATTGTTTTCTAAACAAAATGAGTATTGTTTCCAGGATCAAAAAACCCATTTCTGGCTTAACATGCATAGGCACCTCTTGACATATAGGAGAAAAGCTTGCTTTGCTAAAAGTTAGTGATATAATCAAAGTTTGGTAGTACAAGTTTTGATTTGCTCAATGCAGCTTTCATTGTAACTAGCAGAAAACATGCCCCGACCTCTTTATCTCTTGTCTTTTCCCAACTCTCCTGTACACCAATATTTCTGGAGTTGATTTTAGCAGCAGTACTAATCTACCTCACCTCACCTCGCCTCACCTTGCTTTGTTACCTGGAGGAAATTGTAATCAATTGAGAAGAATATGGCATTTATAGTAGAGAAATCCAACTGTGATCATATTTCCTGACTTTGTATTTATGTTTTAGTTATTTTTTAATTCCTCTTAGTCCAATGGATTTCACAAACTACGGGTTCTCTCATCTTTTCTCAATGGAGAGGGGTATGTAACTGGAGATGGATGTTCTGTGTTTGAATCTCAGCTATGCCACTTGTCCTCTGACCTTGAATAAAATATTAAAGTAGTCTGTACCTCAGATTTCTAATGTAAGAATTAAAGTAATACATAATAGTAGTTGTGAGAATTCAGTGAATGAGGAATTATGAAGCACTTAGAATCTACACTAATAAAAGAGAAACATGGTAATTAGCGTATGACCGCTACCCTTTTCATTGGCTAATCAGTGAGTATATGCAAATTAACTGTCAGCCAAGATGGCGGCCGGCAGCCAGGCACTGAAGCGAGCAGGGAGGCTTGCTTGCTGCAGACTCCAACGTTCCC
>NW_005353887.1:701402-702519 GCF_000412655.1 Myotis brandtii | reverse complement strand
CCTGCTCTGTGTGTGACAGGGTAGAGCCATAACCTCTCCATCGGCCCTGCCCCGAGTGTGACAGTGGCGGCACCCCAACCCCCTGATCGGCCCTGCTCTGTGGATGATAGAGGGTGGCGCCCCAACCCCCCTCCACGGGCCTTGCTCTGTGTATTACAGGGTAGAGCCATAACCTCCCCATTGGTCCTGCCCTGAGTGTGACAGGGTGCAGCGCCCAAACCCCCTGATCCGCCCTGCTCTGTGCGTGACGGGATGGCGCCGCAACCTCCCCATCGACCATGCCTTGAGTGTGATAGGGGGCGGTGCCCCAACCCCCCAATCGGCCCTGCTCTGAGCCTGACCAGGGGCTGCACTTAGGGATTGGGCCTGGCCTCTGCCACCCGGGAGCAGGCCTAAGCCAGCAAGTCGTTATCTCCCGAGGGGTCCCAGACTGCGAGAGGGCACAGGCCGGGCTGGGGGACCCCCCCTCCCCCCGCCCCCCGAGTGCACAAATTTTTGTGCACCGGGCTTCTAGTTTATAATAATAAAAATGTAATATGCAAATCGACCAAATAACCAAACAGCAGAATGACTGTTCATACAATCTTCCAGACAAACATACTATGACACACACTGGCGCCAGGCCAGCCAAGGTGGGTGCGATGCAATTGGTCGGGGGGGCCGGCCATCACCCCAGGATTGATCGCTGTGCAGAGGAAGGCCCAGGACACCCTCTGTGGGGCAATAGATGGGGAGGCTCTGCGATTGATCTCCCCAAAGAGGGAGGCCTAGGCCACCCTCTATGCTGCAATGAATCATGGAGCCCCGGCTGGGTGGGCGGGGCCTCCCTCTGCTGGGCGATCAATCATGGAGCCCCGCAATTGATCCTTCCAAAGAGGGAGGCCCAGGCTACCTGGCTGGCGGAGCTGCAGTGGGTGGGCGGGTAGGCGGGCCTCCCTTTGCTGGGCGATTTATTGTGGAGCCCCGTGATCAATTGCCCCACAGAGGGAGGCCCAGGCCCCAGGCCAGCAATGCTGTGGCAGTTGTGCGGGGGGTTGGCCAGCGATTACCCTGCAGAGGGAGGACCAGGCCAGCCAAGCGATTGCACCCCATGCCTGTTGCCCACAAAGGGAGGTGA
>NW_005353887.1:669408-701013 GCF_000412655.1 Myotis brandtii | reverse complement strand
CCCAGATAAGATCTAGGGAGCATCATAAGGTCAAGCCTAATTATGCTAAGAGGACTGTGCCCTCTAAGCTGGGACTTGTTTGTGGTTTTGCCAACAGGTCAGTCTGAGGCTTAACCCTATAGCCACGCCCTACACAAAAGCCCTGATAGGCCCTGATTGCCAGCCAGGCCCATGGACCCTACCCAAGGGGTCCCGGACTGTGAGAGGGCACAGGCCAGGCTGGGGGACACCCCCCCATGCATGAATTTTGTGCACCAGGCCTCTAATACTGTATGTTTCCACTAGTACTGGCCTTTTTGTAGAACTAATTAATATGGCCAATTTATTTTCTTCAAGACATAACCAAAAAGTTATACTTTCAAAAAAAAAGTATATTTCTTCCAAATATCCTCAATAGCATTACCTTCAGAGCTTTTGCTTTCTAACATATTTTTTTCTGAGTATTCCGTGTATTTGCACATGTATCCCATCATATAACCTCACCGCCTAAAATTCTTCATTGGTATAGCATTGTAAATTTCCATGTGTGTGAGCATTCCATTTTGAAAGACTTAAAATGTCATCTCATATTTTTATTGTAATAGATTCTTCATTGTCTAAGTGAAATGGGAATTTTGTGTCTGGAAAGGTGATGGTTGAGGGAGTTTCAGCAGTTGGCAGGGATTTTCCAGATCACAATATTTTGTCCTTCGTTAAGGTCAAATATGCAACAAAAAACACTGATAGCACAAACTTGCGCCTCTTTAAACTATTAGCCAGAGGGGCTAATTCCAACCTTTACTGGTTTCCTTTCAAATATAAAAATTGCCTTTATGTGTAATATTGTCTAATCACATCATAATTGTTCACAGTTCTTATTTGTTCATTTTTCTATAATAGCCAAGCAAAATGTGAGTGGAAGTATATTGGGCATAATCCCTAGTCATGAAAAGGTGCTAAAGTCATTGACACAAATTTACCAAAAGATCATATCTGTCCACGTAAACCTGCTTAGAACACACAGAGCCATCAAACCAGACAGCATAAAATTTTGAATAGAAAGATTGCTATTTAGCAGAATGTGGAGATTCTCAGTATGTTTAAACTGTTAATAAATATTTTATATTGGGCATTTTTTTATTAACTCAAATTTTATTTATTTATTTATAATGGTAATATAAAGCCTGAACTTCCTATGTCACATACCTGCTGTGAGGTTCCGTGAGCTGATATGTGTAAAAATGTTTTAAAAACTAGAAGTTAAGAAGAAATTGCAAGGATGATTTTAAAGAATTAAAGTTAAAAGAGTCAACAGTTTTATAATTGAGCTCCACCTAATCATTACAGAATGAATGGTTCTTCTTTCACTCATTTATTTTATGCCATAGAAAGCACTGAATGGCCTTTTCTAATTTACTCTAAAATTCTAGCTTAACTTTAATACTGAAAATAACAAAGCCCCCTAAATATGTATATAGAACAATTTCACTTAAGAATAAGATAATGTCTCAGTGAAGTATATTTGAAAATAAGGTTTAGTCATGAATTAAAAAGAATCACACAAATAGTAGGCAAAGGTTACCAAATGCTTACATGATCTCACTTCTTTTTTATAACAACTCTGCAATGTACTTTCTATTATAACCCCATTGGACTGATAATAAAATTGGGGCCTTGCAAGTTAAAGTAGACTCTTTACATAAATGTAGGAAGTAGTAAAGCTAGAATTTGAACCCCTGCAGTCTGACTCCTGAGCTCACAGTCTTAGCAATATACTACCTGGTTTTGCTGACGGTGTAAGATTTCAAGGATAGTTACATTTTTTAGTGAATCTATCAATATGATTCATGACAGCAGCAAATTAAAGGAGACAAATATAAATGGCTTCCACATGTCAGCAAAGATGATGTTATCACCAATGACAAACTATGAACTTTGTATTTAAAAACCCACAAAACTTTGTTTTATTTCCAAAATAGGCATGCCAGACAGTTAAATTTAGTTCAGTTCCCACTAAGACTGGTTGGGCTCCTACAATGCCCTGGGAATAGTGTGCTTGGGAAATATAAAAAGTGATAAGATGGGGGGAAATGGAATTCTGCCTACCCTAAGGACAAAGGATCCCTGAAGGATGAGTAAAAGATAGACAAGTGAGGAAAGTCTGAGGGGTTTTTCAGGCAGAATGAACAGCAAATGTGCCTGGTTCTAAAATAGCCAGCTCTATATGGGAACTAAAAATAATTCCGAGTTAATCGAGAGCAGAGCAGTGTGAGGTGGAGAGCAGCAGAGATGAGGCTGGGATAGAGGCAGGTGCCAGTTAGCAGAGAGCCTTCTGTCATGCTGTCATGGTGAGGTGCTCCGACTCCATGCTAGGAGAACTATTTAAAGCTATTTCTTCCTTCAGGTGGGTTATATCTGAAGGCGACAGAGTGAAAGTAAACCTGAAAAGGTTGAAATAATACAGAAAGTTGACAAGTGCCTTAGAAGGACAATTGGAGAGGAGATGCATTTTAGGGATTGTGTAGGAGTTAAAATCATCAGAGATTGATGACTAAATGGAGAGGAATATACAGGTGACCTCTGATACATAAAGTCACTGGGTGACCTGTGAAACCATTTATGATATTCAGAAATTAGGAAGTAGAACCAGTAAGGGGATGGAGGAGGCCGATGTGTCCGCCAAGTAGCTATCCCCAAATACAGAGACGCACAGATAACTGGAGCTCAGGGGAGAGGTCCGTATAATGGACTGGGGAATTGTAAACCCACAGGTGATACTGCAACATGCAAAGAGCATTAAACAGGATTTTATATGACATAGCGTTTGGCATATAATAAGTTCTCCAAGTTATTTATTGAAAAACTAGATAAAGCAAGGTGTCATGAGTGAAGAAAAGAATGTGGTGGAAAAATAGCACCATTTAGGGGCAAGATGAAGCACTCACAGCCTGTGGTAGGGGGAGGAACTAAATAAAATATGATGTAATTTATATAAATTGTGTCTATGGTCATATACATATGTAGCAAAATTATTTTTAAAATCCAGGGGAAATATACATCAAATTACATTAGTGATTAACTCAAGTAGGATGGGAGGTAAATTGGACAACTGTACAAAGGACGTTAATAGTATCTCTCTATTTAAGAAATCAAAGAAATGGGAAAACTTGCTAAAATTTGACAGAGTGCTTAGTGAGTCTATAATATATGCTATTTTTTAAACTCACTTATATATGCTAAAAATATTTCCTGGCAACTTTCAATAAGGAATAACTGGAGAATTTTGAGCAGAAGAATCAATAAGTGCGACCTACACTTTATAAAACCTGAACTTGAAAGGAAAATGATGAGAGGGAGTTAGAGTGGACTCAAGACAAGGAGAGATTTTTATTTTCTTCAAAGATAGGAGAGACTTCAGCTTTTTATATATTTAAGAAAAGGACAGATGGAGGACAGTTTTTGAAATATAGATGATGTCTCAACAATATAGTTATGAAATCAAAAATGAGAAAATTCATGTCATCCACTATGTTTGTCCTTCAAAATCCATTACAATAGAGTTAGAGCTTTTATAGTTTTAATATATGCCTTAGAGTATTAAAAGCATAAACTCATTTTGTCTAGATCTGCATTATAAAGAACTAAGGGGGAAATGTTATACTTTTTAGATGACATCATTCAAGAAATTATAGGGAGACCGTCACCTAATCTGTTTTTCTCAAAGGAAATTATTAGTGACCATGAGAGTCATGCACAAATGGCAGTGCATTTATATTTTAAAGGGCCACCACTGCAGGGCTCTCACTAATACAGTATCCTCCCCAAACAAACTGAAAAGAGAGCACTTGCTGAAAGAAAGGGAAGGAAAATGTGTTATCCAACATATAATTTTATATTTCTGAATATTGAATACTGTTGAAAAGAGAATATCATTGAAGTTATGGAAATGTCACAGGATTGGTAATGGAGAATTTATATAAATTATAGACTGTCTTAATGGCTTTAAAAATTAATATCCCAGATGAAATATAATTGCCTTTGACCTGCCCTGTATAATAGCACCTACTGTGATTTCGTGAGTCATAAATTCTTTTAGGATTTTGTACAATTTAGCTGGAATCACCTTTTATTTTTTTGCCGAGTTCATCTTGCATTTGGATGTTCGTTCGTTTGGACCTTAAAGAATATGGAATATTTTCCTAAGAAGGACTTTTAGCCACATAAGCACTGCTGTGTTAGAACAATAAATGGAATTGAGAAAAATATGGCAATAATAGGAGACAGCATTTCAGAAAAAATATGATTGTGGTAAAAGATGACATTGCAACCATCTCCTGGGCATCAGAAAGTCTCTTAATGAAATGCCAAATTTTTTGAATGCCTGAATCACATCATCAAGTGTTAGGGCAAATAATGTCAAATGAGGGAGAATTCAACAGCCATTATTACCAATCCCATTACCACAAAGCCCTTCTTCTTTATTCTTTTCATTCCCAATGTTCTCTTCCTGATCCTTGCACTAATTTTCTTTTCTCAATCCAATCACTGATACCTCTGCATCTTGATGTCAGTTCACCATCTTGGGCAAGTTGCCTTGAGTATTCTCTCACCGCCTGACTCCCAGCAGCTGCTCTCCATTGCTGTTCTCCAGTGACCTCTGTCCCTCTGCACTAGCTATGGTCTCATATGTGAGCTGGACAGTCATCCTAGTCAGACAATGAGAATCTTAAATGTGCTGGCTGCTGTTACAACAGCACTGGGTTTCAAATTGCAAGGATAGGTATGACCTTCACCCTTTGAGAAAGCTGGAGGTATCTTTGAGAGAATCATGGCAAAAACAACTCATGATACTTTACAACTTGCAGATGTGGGCTCTTTTTAATTCTCTTATCATCTTCTGCTTTCAGTCTTTGTAAAAATTATATCTTTGGACATTGGTTTTCCAATTTAGCTTCAGTCTGTCTTGTTATGAAAGACATTCATATCAAGTTCTCAAGTGCAATAATGATCATTCTAAGTGAGCTACTCACTCCCCCATGAAATGCATGCCAACTTCATTGAGGAATTTAAGCATCATTGGGGAAAATTTTTGTTTGGCAGACCTTTAGATATTTCTGAAATGATGCAGACAATTGACTATGTTAACTTGCAAGATATTTATTCCTAAATTATAATCTTGGAGTTTAGTAATAATTACTAATTATTGGTAAGAATGGTAATAACATATATTGAAATTTTCTTGTCCATATTTTCTTCTCATTTAATCTTCAGAACAACTCTATGATGCAAAATATGATTATCCTCATTTTATTGATTAAAAGGTTGAGATGCAAAAACGGTTTATACACTTTAAAGTCACCTGACACAAAATAAAAAAATAGTGCTGCTGAGCTTTCACTCTTACTTATTATTGAAGCTACCATTATGAACATTAGTCCTTAAAACTCTGTCTACTTAGTTGAAAAAGAGAAATTTAGGGCTGTAACTGAACTCATTGCAATGCTCATGGGGTCAGAAATTTCTAAGCACCCCCCACCCCGCTGAATTATTGCTTCTGCTTTGAAGTATCACCTACATTGGAACTATTGTGAATATATGAGGCCAATAAACCTACCAAATCAAAACATTTAAATGAGGGTAAAAGAAGAGAGACTATATACACAGATAGAAATACCCCTTTATGATGAAGTATATATAACGCATAGAAATGCTTACATAATGTGGGATACAGTGAAGATGCTCCGATTGAGATAGGACTTCCAAATACAGACCACCAAGAATTATAATGGTGAAGGCTACCATCAGGAACAAGGAACATCAATTCACATTTGTCATTTTTAAGAAGGGAGAGAAGGGAAGGGAAGTTACATTTTTCTGAGTCACCTCTGCCTGACCTTCCCGGAGACTCTGGTTCCTTGCCCGTTTTCACACCATGTGCAAGAAGTTGTGCAAAATGTCTCCAGTGCTTTCTTGTACCTGGTTAAATAGAAGGTTAAATTTTGGGGCATTTTGTTGCAGACATCAGGCCAGATAACAGTCCATTCTTGTGCCATTTCTCTCTATTCCGAAGAAAATTACAAATTCACATATTCAGGCACTCTTAGAACATTCCAAATTTCTAGAATATCCAGAAGAGCTATCAAACCTAATTTTAGGGTGGGAAAAGACCTACTAATTAAGAATCAACAATGACAGAGATTAACAGAATCCTGAAAGGGACATTTGGATCGTACAATGCTGAGAAAAGTACAGTTACAGTGTAGGCAATGGGGATCAAGTTGGAAAGGGCCAATGTGAAAACCACAGTAGAAGGCAAATGAAGTGAAGAGTAACTTGAGGTCATGTAGTTACAAAACCCTGGAGGGCACATAATCCAAAGATGAGAATTAAACTTATTTATTTACTAGACACCTCTTTTTGAATTATTATTATTATTATTTTAAATCGGGGTCAGAACTGTGCATACAAAGCACATGAGAGTCACCGAAGGCTGCAGGTCATCCAAAGAAGGATTTTGTTCATCAGAAATTAAGATTGTCACTCCAACTTCCTTTTGATTTATATTTATTGGCTATATGTTTTTATTTATTTATTGTATTTTATTGTTGACATTCTTACAGATGTCTCTCATTTCCTCCCTTGTTGCCCCCTTCCACCCAACCTCTATCCTATCCTAGGCCTTCCCCATGCTATTGTCTGTGTCCATGGGTTATGCATATATGTTCTTTGGTTATTTGGGAGGAGCAGAGATGAAGCAGAATTTAAACTGTCCACTGGCGCATCTGGTTGGCTCTGGCCTAAGCTGAGACCACCCACTTTTCACACAGAGCAGTTTAAAATACAGTCGTTGTTATAAGATATTGGATTTTGTCTCTCCCTGTTGTGAATTCAGATTTATTTTTAGAAGTGGTAACCAGCAACCCATGTAAGTTGTACATCTTGTGAATATATGAATTTGTGTGTATGTGTTGATTTGTATTTAATATGCATTATTTATGTAAAAAGTTTATATTCATTGGTGTAAAATTTGTCCCATATTCACTTTCCTCTTTTAAATTGTTCACATACTTTTATAATTTCATAACTATTAACTTTATAGCTACAGAATATTATAGAGTTGAATATCTGTGTTTATTTTACAGTGAAAAAAATCTTCATTTACAATGAAAAAGATATTCAGATATCTGACCTTATAAGTATTCCCTTGAAGGGACATGTAAATGAAGTATGAAAATGCCAAGTATCAGCTAATAAATCTTTGTGAAAATTTTCTGTTTATATGCAATTTTTAAACACATTGATTACTCAGAAGTATAACTATAGAATAGATAACATGGGATGAGACCTATGCAATCTTATATAAAATTTTATTCTTTTATGGATACAATTTAATACTGCTAAATATTACTTTTATAGACTAAATAACCTCCACACATTATTTTAATGGATTAAACTACCTTATTATTTGTCAAACTAAAGAAATATTGAATCAAAGGAAAAGCTGATATGTTTGTTTCCTTGCACACGCTTACTTACATAAAAGCATCAACATGCGTATATGGCCTCATATTGAAAATACCAAAGCAGCAAATACTGTAAGACAACTAATGTTTGTTTAAATTCCAGTTCATTTTATTGGTGTCCTGCACTACCCCTCTCCCAGGAAAGCGATTTGTTTTGTTCCAAGAAAAATAGCTGTACTGCCCATTGGCTCCATCTCTCCATGACCCCTTTCTCCACCCCACTTCCCAGTTTTCCTCTTCTTCCTTTTCTTCCTTCTCCACCTGCTTCTAGTTGTTTTTGCCATTTCTTCCACCATTTATTTTCTCCCCCTTTCTCACACTTTTGCCTCTGTTTCTTTGTCTTCTTCTTTCATTATCAAGTAGTAATGATATATTTCTTCTTCTTACAAGTACCAATGATGGTTGTATCTATTATTCATTAAATCTTTCTATGTGATGGACATTGTACTCAGCTTTTTGCCATATAATTAGAGTTGGTAGTGCTTGGGGTTCTGCTATGGTATGAATGTTTATGCTACCTCCAAATTCATATATTGAATCCTAACCCCCAATGTGATGGTGTTAGGTAGGGCCTCTGGGGCTTGATTAGGTCATGAGAGCAGCCCTCATTAATGGGATTTGTGTCTTTATAAAGGGGACTTGAGAGGGATCTCTCACCCCTTCCACCAACTGTGGGTACCATTTATGAAAAAGCAGGCTTTCATCAGACACCAAAACTGCTGGTGACTTTATCTTAGATTTCCCATTGTCAAGAACTGTGAGAAGTAAATTGCTATTATTTGTAAGTCACCCAATCTATGGCATTTTATTATAGCAGCCCAAACAGACTATGATTCAATAGAATTTGGTGTGTGCAACTTTGAAATTAGATTAAAATTAACAGACTAATTAATTTAGATTAGGAAAGATAAATTTTAGAAGTTTGGAATAAAGTATATAGTCTCTCTCTATATTTTTTCCTGTTTCAGATGTTTTACTAAAAATGGAACAAATATACACTCCTCCAGGTATAAGTATTTAAAGAGAGTTGAAAAATAAAATAGCATTAAACTTAAATTAAAGGCCCCATATATTTCTTTAATGAATTGTTACTCTTTAAATATTCTAGCCATATTCTTTGCTTTGCATTTGAATACTAACAAAAACAAATAGTACTTAATAATAAACTCAGATGATATTATACACAACAGTGATTTTTAGGGGTGCCTAAAAATTGCCCTTTTAGATTATTAAATTCTGTATTACATCGTTTTACAAGAGGTTGGTAACATTAAACTGAATAAAAACTAGGTTGATCTCTCTAAGAATAAATGCAAGTTGCAAGGTTTGCTTTGCTCAGCTCTTTCAAAAAGAATAAAAACATGTAAAATCATTTGCATTGTAATTGTAAGAATCAAATTAGTTTCACCTTATAGATTTAAAAAGAAGTGAAATGTATAAAATAATTTATATTTTACATCACAAGAATCCTGAGCCAAGTGAAGAAAAAGGTGAAATAAACATACTTTAGGCTTTGGGTTAAAGTATTACAAAAAACAAAGACACCTTCAAGAGCTTATCAGATTTCTTGAACAGAAAGTCATACCTTTTTTTTTTTCCAGGAGCTTATAGTATCCAGGGGAATTGTAGGTCAGACAAAGAGTCAGAGATCAGATCATGAAGAACCAGATGGGTAATGCTAAAGAGTATTAAACTTATCTTGAATTTGTAAGAAACCAATGGAGCATGATCTGATTTTATTAAGGAAAGTTTAGTTTGGCTGTAATAAGGAGCATATATTAAGAGAAACAAATCTGGAGAAGAACATGCTGTTAAAAAGGTTTCAGCAGTGATTTAGTTGGGAAAACATGAGGGCCTGGAATAAACACTGGCAGTTAAAGTAGAAGGGAAGGGACACATCCAAAGAATATTTGTAAGAGAAGTTCTTGGGTTTGGGATAGATGAATGTGAGAAGCAAAGCAACCAGGATGACTCCCAGGGTATTTATTAAGAGATTCATTGATAATGATAACTTTCATTGATACAGGGAATCCAAAAAGAAAGAAAAATGTGAGAAGATGACAAGTTTTATTTAGAATATGGTGAGATTGTGATGTATGACGGGTATCTACATGGACATGCCTAGTAGACAGTTTAACGTATGGGGTAGACATTGTTCAAAGAAGCGCATATATTTCACTAATAAAATGAATGAAAAGGGTAGATGTAACTATTTTTTATAATTTTGATTTGCTGAGTTGTAGCTTTTATTATTAATAATAGTTTTATTTCAAATCAACTTAGTTCTCAAACCTCAGGCATCAGTAGGACTTAAGTAATATTCTCAGAACTGAGTATTTTTATTTATTTATTTTAAATTTTATTGGGGTGACATTAGTCTACATGAACATATAGGTTACATGTGTGTTTTATTAACTGGTATGAAGCAAAATACATATAGTAGACAAAGCATAAAAGGTATAGTTAGTGTACATACTCGTACATTTAGTAACATCCATTTCTCTGGTTAAGCAAAAGTAAGCCTGAAATCACATATATTCACCAATCTAGCTAATAGTTTCTAAATATAAATTCAATGCTGGAGCATTGCTAGAAAACTGGTGCATATATTTATTTCTAGTGACATTTACTTGTTACAATCTTTTGGAACACAATTTAGCAATATGTAGCATGAGTCATAAAGATATCCATATTGTTTGATTAATTCTACCCCCACAATTTATCCCTAAGATATAATTCAAAACCAAAAATAGTGCATGTACAAAAATATTCAATATGGTTCTAAAGTTGTCTAAATATCCTGAAGGTTTAACAGATAATGTAATATCAGCAAAATGTAACAGGATATGCCCATTACAAATTCATATGTAAGGAATGGAGGGAGAAATTAAAAGATGCCCTATTAGACCTTGAACCTTAAAGGATTTTTCTTTTTACTCAAAAAAATCTATTGGAATTTCATTTCCTTTTTTATTGGACTAATTATACAACTTGTTTTAAACCTAAGTAATATTCACATATCAAAATCATAAATATATTTCCAAGAGTTATGATAAAAATATAGAAAATGGAAAAAATACTATAATTTTAAAACAATCTAATTGTATCCAACAATGTAAATGTCAGTAATAAAGCATATTAATGCTGTAATCTTTTATAACAAAGACTATTAGATACTATCTAAATTTGACGTGTCAGAAAATAGGTTTAAGTATATCACTTGGAATATTAGTGGTTATTAGAATTAACAATATTAATAATTATGTTTTGTCTGAGAACATTTAGAGATATTTCATCTATAAAATATTGTCTAGTTTTAAAATAGTTGTTAATATTATTTGATATTGAAAAGCTTGTTATACAATAGAAAAAAGAGCTAAGTACAAAATAACATGTAAGCACTATGATTGAAAATACATAAAGTTAGCATAGTTGCCAACATGTAATACATATAAATATACACAGACTATAGTTGTATGCATTTTATTAATACAACTTAGTTTTGAGTTCTTAGTTCCTAATTTATTTAAGTGCAAATTTTAAGTACATATTTAAAAAGCAACTGCAAACAAAACTAGACTTGAAGACTGCTACTTAGGATCCTACTACTAGTCACTGTTTTTTAGAAATATTTAATTTCTTTGGAATTAGTTCTCTTTCCTTGACTTTTGCTTTCTGGCTTTCTCTTTTTCTTGGTTACATCTCTCTTAATAATAAATGTCAGGAAAATAATTTGGTCTACCATAAGCTAAAATAGGAATTTGTTAAAAGACTACCTGAGTGACTCATGAAACCAAAGACAAGACTGAGGCTGGGGCCCAGGAACAACTATCATTAACAATTAAGATGATAGTAATCCTCATTTTCTCTACTCATCCCTGCTGTTCTTTGATATCCCCCCCCCCCTCTCTCTCTCTCTCTCTCTCTCTCTCTCTCTCTCTCTCTGACCAACTTTCATCCTCTTGTATCACCAAAAACTTGGCCCACGGTAGCTCTTAGACTTAACCACTTTTGATCCAAGCACCACAAGAAAGATGAACTTTTCTTTCTTCTTGTACCAACACTGCCAGAACAGGTCCCTAGCCCAGTTTGGGAATAGGGTCCATGCTCCCTCTCTGCAACCCATGCACTGTGACAGCACGATCATATCGCACTCCCAGCAGCTCTGGCCACAGCCATGTGGCTGAGGTGGAGGAAGGTGAAGTTCCCAGGAAAGTATGGTTGTGTGAAGGGAACAATGAGGAGTGCTGGTTAGAAAACATGGGTGCTGCTATCATCTAAAAGAGGAATGCTTTCATTTAGATATTCTTTGTGTTCTTGGCCCTCTTACTATCACTATTTATAGCTTTTAGCAACCTAATTGTCTCTTAAAACAACTCTTACAATCATATCTGCTTGAATATCTCAAAGCATTCTTACTTTTTAATATGCTCAGTATGTTCTATTTGCCTTCCCTCTCAATTCATCTTGCTTCTCCATCTCCCATCCACCCCTGTTTCCAATTAAACCTACTTCTGCAGTGTTCCCGATATTAGAGATGCTGCCACCATCCAGCCTTCCTTGCTCAGAACAGAGAGCGGGGAGTTATTCTTGACTTTTTCCTTTCTTTAACCTACCTGCATAATAAGTTACAAGTCCTTAAATCTAGTTATTTTGAGTCTGAAAAGAATAAAGGACTCTATTCCTTTTGCCTAAAGCATTTCTTCTGAACTGCATTATTCTAGAGTATTCTAAAGTCCCCTATACCTATGTATTCCTTGCCTCTATTTTCTTCTCCATATAGTCAGAATGATGCTGGCTAAATATAATGGGAAGATACAGTAGGTCCTTGGGTTACGTTGGAGATCCATTCTTGCAGCAACATAATGCAATTTTCACTGTAAGTGGGAACCCACCTACATAAGCACCTACGTCACTCACATGGAGCACATACACAGCAATAATGAAGTGAAACAGTAACAAAAATGTAAAAGAAAGATAACAATCCCTGACCTTTACTTCTGGTAAATAAATAATAAAATAGCATAAAGCACATATGTACATATGTTGAAATGACAGAACTTTTTTTTTATAAGTAAATGGGAGATGGCGACATAACTACGCAATGACATACATCGAGTTTGACGTAATCCGAGGCCTGCCTACTTAAAACATTTTCATGGTTTCCCAGTGAACTTAACATAAAACCAATGCTTATCAGAGTCTATAATAATCATATGCCAATATCCCTCTTGCTCACTAAATTCTAGTCACACTGTACTTTTTTTCAGTTCCTATTTAAAAAAAAAAACAACTTACCCCACACCCACCCTTGAGCTTTCTTCAATCTCTCTCTTTCAAACATTCCCCTGCCTACTGCCTGTCTGTGCCCTTGTCCTGTAGGTTTAACATTAAGGGCCATTTCCTTAGTTAGGCACACTGTGTCATCAGGTATAAAGGGCATCCTTCATGTTATGCTCTTTCCTAGGTGCTCATTGCTTCCCTTTATATCACCAACATTTGTAATTTTACACCTATTGGTTTCCTTATTGGAAGCCTGTGTCCCCTATGAACTCTAGGTAGTGAAACAGCAAGAACAACATTCTGTTCACCACTCCTTATGTAAGGAGAGCGTTGGTTTAGCCTTCTACACAGACCACTCTCCAGAGAGAGCCTGCGCCTTCGCCAGCTGCACAGCGAACTGAGTCGTGCCTTCCTTAGGAGCTGGCTCTAAAACGGCTCACAGTGAGCGATTAGCCAAACATTTTATAGAAATAGTTTCATTTGTAAATGTAAAATATATAAAATACAACACATTCAACAAACTAAAATGTTATTGTATTTCTAATTATACAGAGGAAAAAGTGAAATCAGTTTAATTTACATAATTAAATGTGCTATAATTACTGACAGATGGATGAATAAATTATAGATCCACATTAAATATTTGTTGGAATCAATTAAATCCAGCTTTAAATGTCTTTACCTAACAGTTGTTGAAAAGATCAATAAACAGGCATCCAGAACAACTAAGGAATTCTAGTCACCTATATCCCTTCAGCTTCTCTGTTTTATTAGGTTCTGCTCTTCAGAGAGATATATGGCATTTTATTTTATTTTTTACTTTTGCTTATGAGTGTGCTGAAGGAAATTTGAAGGGTAATGCATTTTATGGCATTCAGAATTTCTCGAGTTTGACAGTGAAGTTTGATCTGTGTGGAGAATTTGTCCCGTGAAGTTTGATTCATGACATTGTTGTTTTCTAGCCGATTGTCAACCTGTAATGCTGTGCTGACTTTGCAGGTCTGTAGTGATCTTTCTCTCGTCTCCCTTATACGTGTGTTTTCGTAATGCTGTCATCAGCATATTGCCCTTATGAATGACTGCCTTGATAAACTGTCATACAGCTCATTGTAAGAATTTTTATATACATTAAAATTAAATCACTACAATAAGAGAAAAAGCTCACAATCCCTTAAGGTGAAACTTTTCTTCAAAAAGGGAATATCCTTTTTAATCACAATGATAAAGTGGGCTGAGTATAACACTCTGACCTTCCTAAATAAAAATGTCAAACAATAAAAGCTCAGAGAATCTTTGCTATGCTTGCAAGGTGTCAATCTCCATATAGTAGACAGGTTTCTGTTTTTAGTAATTCTGATTTTTTTAGAGGAACTATTTTCAAGGTTGAATTTAAGGTTCAATGGATATTGTATTGGTCAAAAACTATACTTAAACTCAATTTTTTTCACATTGATTCAGTGTGTGTGTGTGTGTGTATTTTTGGGGCTTAAAAGGGGCAATAACCAAGTCCTTTTTCCCCCCTCCTAAATTCAGAATGAATTATAAAATAGAAAATTTGGAGAGATTAATTATAATATAATACACTATGAACCCGGATTGGAATGCAGCCATAAAAGTTTCCAATACCTTCTTTACTGAACTGAAGTGACCCACTAGGGTTGCTGACAGAGGGGAAAATTGCATCCTCTCCCACAGGGCAAGTCTGTATGCTTATGCCTGGGCAAGTTGAGATTTCAGGCTATGTACATGCCAGTAACAAGCAGTGTGTGTGTGTTTACCCCGAGGTCACTTACCAGTTTATAGAAGAAGAGGAGTGAGTGAGAGGTAGGGAAAGAAACCAAAAGTATACTTCTAGCAGAAGTCCCTCATAAAAATATGGGCCAGGGGAATGAAGGGTCCCCCAACTAATAGAAAGTGTGTTTTATAGATCAGGATATTGTTATTGGGGAATGTTTGGGACTTGACGTGTCAAAAAACTCTCTTGGGCCGTATTACCTATAGGAGACACTTCTCCATTCATTTTTCCCCCTAATTAACTTTATTGGCTAAATCATTTCATTAATTTTTCTCCCACAGTATAAAATTCAGGCAAAAGTGAGGATGGAGTTCATAGCTTTTTAATTTTTTATAAGCTTTTTATGAGAAAAACCCACCTAATTTATCCATGAAAATATTTCTCGCTTGATATTACTGCATCATATCAGACAGGTGTGTGATTTGTATCTACTCTGCAATGCCCTCACTTTTGTCTCTGCATTATTTCTTCTCCCTTTCTTTTGTTTTTCTTAAGGCATTTGTACAGCCTGGAATTACTAGAATAACCCCATAGTTCATATATAATTACTAGAGGCTCGCCAATAATGTGTTTTGTTTGTTTTTATTTTGCAGGATAAAGTAAAGCATTTACAGAAGGCTTTTGCTTCAAGAGTAGATAAATCCACACAGACTGAAGTTCTAGGCTATGATGTAAGTAGCTATATAAAACCATTTTTGTCTTCTTTATTGGTATTCGGACTTCCACAAGCTTATTTGCCTCTGCTGCTACTGTGCCCATGCATTGATTTAAAAGAATTTAGTGATGCACTATTCATCTTTTACTCTTAAATAATTCCCAAATACCCTCTAGAACTGAAAAAGATAATTACAGGCACTGACTAGCATACCAATATTTTATAATTATTTTTAAACCAACATCTCTAAGACAGTCCTTTGAATTAGTTAATTTGCAGACATGTAGATTGATACATAATAGGATACTAGGACAATTTATTTTTAAGGAATTACTAATTTATTTATTAACAGTGTAATAAAGTTTGCAGTCACTGAAGCTAAGCACATCATTTTTATAATCCAGAACATAAAAGGAAACACAACTTAGCAGAGAAATTTATAAAAAAATATTTTAGCTCTTGGGCTTTAGTGCAGGCTACAGAAAGTAACCTAATTGAAAGTTAGCATTTTTTCTTCATATGAAATACTTGTTGAACTGTCAAAATAAGATTGTAAAATGTGTTTGAATAGAAGATTGCTTTAAGTAACACTGGATGATTTTGGATAACTTTGATTCAAATACCTATTTTTTCCTTACGTGCAGCTATGAAATTTTCGTTTTGTCTAAGTTTATGACTTTAAACTTCATTTTGATGAAAAAACAGAGGATTTATCTTTATCTGTAGGTAACATTTGTGAGAACTCTCTCTTCTAGTTAAAAACATTTATTACAGAATTATTAGCACTTTATGACAAGTATAAATAAAGATAATTTTAAGTTGTTTTATGAAGGTATGTAATGATACAATGTATGTTTATTTGCATGTCCTCATTATATTAAACAACATAAATATGGATATTACTTTTGTGTTGCTTTGCAAAGTATATTAACACACTTAATATAAAGCTATTTGTCTATATTAGGAAATAAACCAAAGTTTTTAATTCCAGTGAAACTTGGTCTTCAATAGTTACATGCAGTATTTTTTAATTTAAAATAAAAACACTAGAAGCTATGCTTTTATTTTGAACTTTTCTTACATTTATTTTAATATGTTTTTGAGAAACCCAAATCTTCTAGATTTCAGTATTGTGACTATAATACTTCTTAAATACCAGTGTTATGTATTATTTCAATGATGTTAATGCTTCATATTTTAAGAAAAATTATTTTATTACGTTTAAAGAGGAATTTCCATACATATTTCAATATTAATCTTTTTGGAGGAGTTTTTTTTTCCTCTTTAAAAGTTTTAAATACACAGTATTTGCATATCTGTACCTAGGATATAAACCCAGTATGTATTTTTACAAATAATAGCCTATATATTTTTAAATCTTCAAGCCAGAGAGTTATCCAATAACTAATGAATCCAGAGTTCCCATAAAATCTTATCCCAATGTAACAAAAGCACACAACACAGGGACAAGTTAACTTATAACCCTGTTTCAAAGCCCTGAATTTTCAAATAAGTTAACTGAGTTTCGAAAAGTGAAGTCACTTGTTCACTACCACATGGTAGTGGTAAAATCTAGTCTTTTATGAAAAGTAATGTGTTCTTAAAAAAAGTGAAATACCTTTGAATTTGGACAAATAGTCCGTTTTACCCAATATAAGGAAATTGTATTTGGGAGATTGAATTTTAAGTGTCTAAATGCCTGAATAAAAATATAGGATGTAAGAGATCTGTAACACTTAGGACTGCTTGTGAGAAAGAGCTGCTAAAAGATGAATTGCATGGGGGAGAGGGGAGGTGGAGTGCTAACTAAGCTGAAGCTACTAGCAGCAGCTTATGTATTTGCCCATCTTTGCCTCATAATTTTGTTGTTTCCACATATATTTTCTTTATATCAGAGCTATTTAGTTCTCTAACCATGTAAATAAAATTAAAGTCACGGACATAGTTAATCCTTATTATTAAGTCCTCATTGTCAAAACCTCATTGTTCCTATCTTTTTTCATATCTGACAGTGAGAACTTAATGTATTTGACTGGATTGGGTTATTTAAAGAATAATGATTTCTTGGTAGTGAGTCCCTAAAGGATTCCCGTGTACAAGCGTCTGTTATTATTTTGGTAGTTGTTAACATAGACTAATAATCTTTTTTAAAGACTTCATGTAAACAATTCTTGATAACATATTCTAGGATATAATCATCAGAATTAGAAAATTAATTACCAAACATATTAATATAGATCTCGATGCCAGTAACGAGAGGTAACTGTTGTAATGAACTTCAGAGCATTCTGCCTGGGGAGGAAGAATTTTAAATAAATTAGAAATAAGTAAAGCATTTTAAAAGTGTTTCTTGTGTGACTATTTGGAATATATGATTCATCAGTAGTGTAATTTTTCCACAACTAGGACATATCTTCTATACTTTTCAATATTTGTTTATAAATAATTTTCACATTTTATATTCAATAAGAATAATTAATCTTTTAATTTATAATATTTTGTTTGCATTTTTTCTCAAGAAATGTAGTTTGACATAATTTTTCACAAATATATATAATAGAGGCCCAGTGCATGGATTCATGCACCGGTGGGGTCCCTCGGTCTGGCCTACGGGGATTGGGCCAAAACTGGCTCTCTGACATCCCCTAAGGGTTCCCAGATTTCGAGGGGACAGTTCTTGGGTGATGAACCCCGGAATCGGGCTCCCTCCTCTCTGGTTCTGGGTGCGTCACCCAAGAACCACAGCTGACAAATCACCACAGCTTGCTAGCGCCTGCGTTGAGCGTCTGCCTCCTGGTGGACAGTGCACATCATAGCTACCTGTCGGCCAGTCAAAAGGTCGCTTAGGCTTTTATATATATAGATACCCACATAGAATATACTTCTTTATAATTTGCTATACTATTTGTTAGAAAAAATAATGAAAAATCTTGTAAATATCTTGCATGTTATTGATGATTCTTATACTCCCTTCTTCCTTCCTAAAGCTGCCAAACACTAGCCACAAATTTTTCTTTATGGATCATTATAAATCATGTTTTAGTGATAAGATTGTCAGACTATAAGAGATTACAAGTATGCATTAATATAATTCCCTTGGGAAGATAGCTGTTGTTACACATTTTGCTTAAGATAGGAAATAGAATCCCCATTAGACCTTAATTATAGTGAAAACTATTAAAAGAAATTTCTAAAAATTCACTACAGTGAATAAGTTTAAAGATTTGTACAATAAACTACTCTATCCTGTACCAGATTCATCAGGAGATTTAAAACTAATGTTAGTGTACAATGTGCTATAATTTGAAATGCACATGGCACAAATTATTGAAAAGTAAATCCAGAGTGCCTCAGCAAAGCCTGTAAACACAGTAGTTCTTGTGATGAAGGAGATTGTTAAATAAATGATGAATGTGTCTTAAATAATCAATGCCAATTTAACCTCTTTCACCTTCCTCTGTCTGCACAGGCTTAGTTTATTGAAAGATCAAAGAATAATTTCTTAGGTGTCACTTGTGTTATTAAAACAGGGTAGAAGATGAATAGATGTAGTCAAGTTAGCAATGCTGCCGATGATAAGATTACATTAAGAGGTGGGGAAGATTCTTCTGATTGTATCAACTAAATAAATAGATGCTTCAACATAGCATATAAGCTGTCTGTAAACATAGTTTGAACTACTGCAAATAACATTTTGGTTAAAATAACTGAGAATGAATATCCACAATCCTCAGTGAAGATTTTATATTCTGACACTGAGAAAATACAGGTACTTTTATTAACTTGACATATTTGTGGGTAGCTTTGTTTTCTCAACTTTCTTTTGATGTTCTAAGAAGATTGCCTTTTTAAATGTGGCTAATTGACTAAGTGCACATGTTCTTTTCAATTAGTGCCTGAACGTGGAACAGTCACAGGGTTTCTAAGCTGCTCTTTTAGGCAAAAGTACTAACATTTTAAAAGGGTTCTTCTTTTCATTCATGAATGTTTTGCTCTTATATTTAATAAGTGTTTTTAGTAGTTTTGAACTTTCAATTATTTATATTTTCTTTGAGTTTTGAAGTTATTGGATATATCATCAAATGTAATTTATCACTGCTGTCTAAATACCATTAGTGGTTTTAATTTGCTTATTTAAAATGGACTGAATTGTGACATCACACATATTTTGTCTCAGCCATATATGAATGAAGCATACATCAATTTGGAAATGTGTTCTCAAAACACTGTGTTTTTCAAATATTTTAGCACATTTTCCAAAAAGTGAGATTTGCTTTATAAGTGTAGTTTTCTGCCTATATGCTAGGGAAAAAAATTATGAATACACATTTTGAAAAACTGCTCAATGCTTTCTATGTAGTCTCAATCTATACTATTTTCTTAGATTTAATTTTGGAGAGCTCCTGGCACAGTTAGTAGTGTGCAGGGAGTTCTAGCTAATATGAAAATAGTTTATCATGTAAGTAATAAAATTATTATTTTTTACTGTAATTGTTTTATTAGCTATTGGACAACGCTATTTTTGTTATGCTAATGTATTTTGTCAGCCTTATGGCTTAAGCCTAATTCTGAGAATTGAATAACTCTCAATTAAGCTCTCATCTTCCTGCTAATAAACTATAGTTTCTACCTGGGATCCATTTGTTCCTACCATCTCCTTTAATTTAATTCGTCTAATCAGGCATCAACATGCCCAGCATTTAGTAGATGAGTGTGGCCCCCACATGCTTTATTTATATTTATTTATCTCACATGTTCCTCTTTATTTTTATAAATTAAAAAATCAGGCTTACAAACCGAAAGATATATTTCAAGTTTTCTTTTGGACTACAGGTTTTAATATTACAGTAAGGACAAGTTCAGACAAGAACATTGATTAGAAACAATTACAGGAAACATGATCACTTGCTGCAGGTGCTTATTAACATTCAGTGGAGAAGCTCCCCCAGTGTTGACGTTCTAAGGGCCTCATTGTTAAAATCTCTACATGCATTCATTCAACAAATATTACTAACTGACCCCTGGAAGCCAGGCCTTGTTCTTTGTACTTGAGATACATCCTTTAATCAAACAATAAATATGCCCTCATAGAGCTTCCGTTTTGTGAGGGAAAACTTATAACAAACAATAAATATAAAACATAATTAAATTATTTAGTATGCTAGAAAGTGCTAAGTGCATTTAGAAAGGAAAAATAGCATAGGGAAGGGGTCATTGTGAATGTAGGGATTTGGGTGAGGGTTATGATCAGAAATTTTAAACAAGGTGATCTAGGCAGGTCAGAGAGTGAGATGGGAGGTGGGATACATGGAGGAGGTGGGGTACATGGAGGAGGTGAGATGAAAACCACAGTTAGTCAGAAAACCTTTTGTGATGTGTGCTTCATGAACACCTTCAGTCGGTGAGAACAAATTGCTTTGCTTGCTGCAGCCATGGGTAAGAATAGTTGGCTTTGTTTGGAGGCTGTGCCGTGTGGGAAACAATGCATTTGGTACCATTAAACCTTACACTCAGACCCAGTGCATGAAGAGATTTTACACCAGAAAAACACATACGTGTGAGGGAATAGTCCACTCAGAACTCTCAGAGCACATGCACTAGAATAAGACTGAGAAGAGAGTTGGGGAGACTCACCCAAGCTTTGTCAATTGATACACTCAGACCCAGTGCATGAAGAGATTTTACACCAGGGGAACACAGACCGTGTGAGGGAATAGTCCTCTGAGGCCTCTCGGAGCACACACACTAGAATGAGACTGAGAAGAGAGCTGGGGAGACTCACCCAAGCTTTGTCAATTGCATTTGCTTTTCCTCTTTTTTGCACGCACCCTCTCTACCCCTTTCTCTCTCTGTGTGCCACTCTTCTTCTAGAGTTAAATTTATATACTTCAAATGTAAAGTTAATGTCAATGTAAGAAATGTCCAAACCTGTAAGGATTTTTATGAGTTTATTTGAACCAAACTGAGGACAGTTGCAGGGAAGCAAAACCTCAGTGGATTGAGAAAATGCTCCGGAAAATGGCAGGTTTGCGCCTTATTTTATGCATTACAATCAAAAGAGGAGGCATAAATGGGTTTCAGGTGACATGAAATGCATTGGTGGTAGATTAGGAAGGTTGGAGAAAGCAAAGTGGGGAAATCTCTGGTACTGGATATAAAGTAAACGGATAGATACATACTTCTTTGACATAGGTGGGTACAGGTTAGTTAGCAGTCAACAGTTAACAATGATAATGAGGGGATTTGTGGATCTGGTACTGGATATAAAGTAAACGGATAGATACATACTTCTTTTACATATGAAGGTGGGTACAGATTAGTTAACAGTCAACAGTTAGCAATGATAATGAGGGGATTTGTGGGCTCCCAGTCTGGTGAGGTGTTTGTGCATTGAGGGGTCCAAAAAAGGTTTTGTTATTCCAAAAACATGTTATCAGGTATGTTATCCTCTATGCAAAAAGACGACAGTTAAGGTAAAGATGTCCTTTGTTGGGGATAAATACTCACCTAGGACATAACTGCAGGCCATGAACTGCTTTTAGTTAGAAAGTTTTCATTTCAGACCATTCTGTGTGGTTACTTTAGGTCTCTGAGTTTGGAAGGCCACCATGCAGGCCTCACCTGAGCTCGTCAGGCTTAAGATGTGGTCCCTTTTCATCCACATTAGACTTCATTGTATGTTAGTGCATCTCGTTTATCAGAGGTGTGCCAGCAAACAGACATAGACAGCATTCAATAATTACTTGGTGAAAATAAAGGCATTAACTAAAAGGCTGTAATGTTACTACTATGATACTAAAAATCTATAACAAATTATTATGTATTATTTTACTGTATTTACAACAAAAACTACAGACGTGCATATTGCTATCCTACATTTTATTTTATATTATGTTGTTGTATCTAACACATTTTGAAATGACTCTGTGTGCCTTTTAGAACAAAGCATTCAATGCAGATCAGCATATACAACCTGTAATTTTAAAACATAAGCATGTACATTTAGTTGCTTTTACAGTATTGCACTGAACGCTCCTTTGTAAAATCCTGAATCTTTATCTAGGAGCCAGATCATTCCTTGGAATGTCTCCAAGTCTTTAATTCAGCTTGGACTACAAACAATTAAGTAGCTGATAATTCTTTTGTTAAGAGAATTTGTGTTTAAAATCTTTATGGGGAGGAAAGCAAAGCTAGGTATTGACTATAAAAGCTGTTATGATTATAAAAATGTTCATTAAAATGAAACAATAAAAGAACAAATACAAAATATTTTATATAGTTTAAATTATGTAGGGAAAGAAAAATAACTTTATCTCTACCTTCTAGGTTCTTGACTGAGATCCTCCCTCCCCCTATAATAAGAGACAGATTAACATTAATGGGAGAAAAACAGAAATTTAGTAACATGTATACACATGGGAAATACTCAGGAAAACTGAGTAACTCCCCAAATGACCCAATCCACCATCTTAAATAGCATCTCCAACTAAAGACAAAAGAAAGATGCTGTGGGGGAAGAGAGGACACCAGTATGGGAGGTTACCAGGAACCACATGGTAAACAAGGTTATGGTTGTAATGCAGATTTAAGTGGGTGCCTAGAGTTTTTAGACATTAGTCATCCTACTCTTTCTGGTACTAAAAGGGAGACACCCTTAAAAATAGAGTTTTCCCTTATAAATGTAAATGTCTCCTACAGAAGGTAACTTTTACTTGTTAGAGCTTATCCTTTACCTGCAGTTTCTTAAAAATAGCCATCTCCAGATAATTTACATGTCAAAGAGGCATATGTTAGGGTGGCAAATTCTGTTCCTCTTCACCAGCATATATCTTCTGCCAGTAAAAGAACGGTTAATGATTTTAGGAGGGGGAAGACATTAAAATATTCGATTATTAGTGTGTTGATAAACAAATTCAATCAAGTAAATTTGAAGATCTAATTGGCTTTATTAAGCAATTCATGAATCTTGTATCATTCTATCTAACAAATAGAAAGGCAGTTCAAGGGGTAGTACATATGGAAGGGTTTTTAAATTATTACTTTTAGATCAGGGCACCATCTTTTGGAAGAAAGGGAACAACAAGGGATCTTATCATGCAGATTGCTTCTTTTTTCTAAAGGGCATGGAGAAGGCCCCATGGCAGATTAACTCATTGGTATTGACCAGGAAATTCCAAACTGGTTGATAAAGATTATGTTTCTGGGAGGTTGAAATGGCAATTAGGCAAGGTATTAAATCTAGGTTTGGTCATCATGGGGACAAGTGATACCATTTGTTCTCTAACAAGTATTTCAAAATGAAGAGATAAAGTGTTTTTTAATAAGTGAATGTGAAGAGCTAAAGGGGAAAAAAAGTTTTATAAATGTTTGGCTTCATACCATATATTAGGTCTGATCAAATAATCGAATTGATATCCCCTCCCCTGTCCTTCATAACTGACATGCCCTTTCACTTAGACCACGTTCCATTTGCTAAGACCAGTATCTTTGCCCTCTGGATTTGCCCAGGATCTGCTAGGAGAATTCTCCGCCAAAAAAGCCCGCACAGAGTCCTTTAAAACTCTGACTTCCCATCCCTTAGAGCTGGCACCATTTGGGGGCTCAGCTCATCTGGTTTCTAGGTGATCTACTAAATTTCTAATTCTTTACCATTTTCGGCCTTATAGTTTCCTCCTTCAGCAACCCTAAGACCAAACAGGTGATGGAATGTTGCATTTCAGAACGTTTCTAAAAGAGAACCACAGGTCGCATTGACCTTGTAAACAGGAAATGATACTATGTGGCCCTCCATTATTAAAATGATAATTAATACTTGAAGTTATTAAAGCTGAATTACTCTAAAGAGAGTATAAATTGCAGATCAAATACATAAATATTAAGAATTACTTATATATCAGAATTACTTTAGATGTGTCATTATTTTAAGGGTTTTGTGCTGAAGTATGGTAGCAATCATCTCAGGTAGAAACTGTACTTATTTGCTTTGTTTAACAATAGAAAAGTTATTTTGATTTTCTGAATTATATAAATCATCCCGTTCGATTGAATGCCTTATTGATTGTAATGTGAATACCCCATTGGTTGTGGTCATACTGGTTTTAGAAAGCACATTCTTCTGTACCTGGGAACCAGGACAGCACAATTATCCCAAGACCCGAGGGTTCCAGATAATGTGTCCCTGTCAGCTCAGTGGTCCAAGACCCGAGGGCTCTAGATAATGTGTTTCTGTCAATTCAGTGGTACGAAAACCCAAAACTATAATTAATCTTTGTAGATAATTAATCGGCTCAATCTCGCTTCTGTAACTGCTTTTTGCAAACCAGGTTCCTCATTCCAAACCCTGGGATGTAATCAATACCTTTGTGATCTTTGCCTATATAAATCTGGTGTTGGGGCTGGGGAGGGTACTGCGAGATTTGGGAGAGCGAAATGCCCCCTCGTAGTCCCGGATTGCAATAAATGTGACTCTTTAATTCGACTTCTTGAGGCGTCCTTGTGTGATTCGAGGGCTATATTACAACAGTGCTTATAAATGAATTTATAGATTTAGATTTAATCCAACAAATTAAAGGAAATTTGTTTAAGGTATAATAGAGAGTAATTTTCAGAAAGAAAAGTATTCTAAACAGGTTTATTATTTTCTTGCATTGCAAAAGTAAAACATAATAATTGATGAGTTGTATGTTTTTTCTTAAGCCTACAAAAAAACTAATGAACTGGAAATATAGTATTTTCTTAGCTTTTCAAATTTTAAGAAACACTTAATATTGTTCCAAAAATGTTGTTTAAAAGTCTTTTTATTTTTTAATTTATGGGAAAGTTGTTACAAATCCTAGTTGAATGTGAAAGGATTAACTTTTTTTCTTTGAGGGAACATGTGTAATCACTCACTCTTAGGCTTTTAGCAATGTGAAACTAAAATGAATTTAACAAAAATTATACAAATATACATATTTGCCTGTTGTGAATATATGTGTTATTTTCTACTCTTTTAAAGTTTTTCATCCATCTTGATTTTTTTTAGTATGTTAAACATAAACACTGAATCATTATCTATAACTATATTACACTAGAGCAGTGGTTCTCAACCTTCTGGCCCTTTAAATACAGTTCCTCATGTTGTGACCCAACCATAAAATTATTTTCGTTGCTACTTCATAACTGTATGAATCGTTATGTAAATATCTAATATGCAGGATGGTCTTAGGAGACCCCTGTGAAAGGGTCATTCGACCGCCAAAGGGGTCATGACCCACAGGTTGAGAACCGCTGCACTAGAGGCTCAGTGCACGAACTTAGTGCACTTGGGGAGGGGGGGGTCCCTCAGCCTGGCGTGCACCCTCTTGCAGTCCGGGAGCCCTCAGGGGATGTCCGACTGACAGGTTAGGCCGGCACCCCACCACTGCCGATGTGCTTGCCAGCCGTGAGCCCAGCTTCTGGTTGAGCAGCGCTCCCCCTGTGGGAACGCACTGACTACCAGGGGGTAGCTCCTGCGTTGTCTCCCCCCTTGTGGTCAGTGCATGTCATAAAGACCAGTCATTCTGCCCTCGGGCTGAAACCAGATCCCTGACATCTCCTAAGGGGTCCTGGATTGTGAGAGGGTGCAGGCCAGGCCGAGGGACCCCACCAGTGCACCATCGGGACCAGGGAGGGATGTGGGAGGTTGGCCAGCTGGGGAGGGACCGCGGATATGTCCAGCCCATCTCGCTCAAGCTAACCTACGGTTGGAGCGTCTGCCCCCTGGTGGTCAGTGCACATCATAGCGACTAGTCGACCTGTAGACTCTATGCCTCTGGTGGCCAGTGCACATCATAGTGGCTAGTTGACCAGTAGACTGTCTGTCCCCTGGTGGTCAGTGCACATCATAGTGAGTGGTTGAGCGGCCTTAGCATATCATTAGCATATTACGCTTTGATTGGTTGAATGGAGCACAGGACCACCAGACACTTAGCATATTAGGCTTTTATTATATAGGATGTACATAAACATATATGTATCTACATATATTTTTGGCATTTCATATATAATGAATATTATACTATATATTAATAACATTTTAATTTCATAGTTAAATGACTGCATATTATTCAAACATTTAAACATTTTTTACTTTTTTTTTCTTTGAAAGAACAGCATTATCATATAGCACAATTCCCTTTAAAAGGGAGTTTTGAAAAATCTGACAAAATTGTATGGTTTTTTCCCCTCCACCCAGTAATGCTGTCTCCACAAATCTATGCTGAACATGCACATTCATACAAAATAACAGCCTCTCCATAAAGATTTTCCTTAATGGGCATTATTTGTAACAGCTAAAAGTGAAAAACACCACAAATGTCCGGGCTGTTTGATAACGGCTCCTATTCACAAAATTTAAACTTTCTAAAAGGGGGTGGGGAATGTTCAGATATAGAGGAATCTCTAGACTACATTAGTAAGTAAAACAATTAAGGTGTGAAGCAGTTACGTAGTTTTCATTTTCATAATATTTTGTATATATGCAGACAACAGAATAAAAACAGAATAATAAAAATGTTTATCCATAGAGAAAGCAAGAAAGAAGTATAGAATAGTGCAGAAGAGATGACATTAAGTTGAAATTTCTTGAGTATATATTTTAATATCATTTTATGAGAAAAAGAAAACTAAAGGTTAAAATCCATTTGAAATAAACTTAATTGTACATCAAATTGGTATCATAATCACAGGGGGAAAACATTTTTAAAAGTGATTTGGAACTCTTTCTCTGGTTGTACATTTAGTTGGCTCTAATTTAAGGACAAAGAAAACTGCAAAAAAAAAAATCTAAAACTTGACTCGGTAGTAAAATTATATTGCTACTGTAATAATAATTTTGAAGCTATTTATATATCATGTAATATTCAATTAATAATTATGGTGTAAAATTCAACTAATAATTCAATCAAACTTTACTAGTACAGGATAAGAGAAAATAAATATAAAGTATGAAAATTAAAAAGGGAAAAAATCTGTAATATATTCAAATAGAAATTATCAATATGAAATAATAATTTACTAAAGAATATATATTTATCTCTTCCCACTGAAAGAGTATAAGACAATAATCAGAAAAATCTAGCCTCAATGGACACAGACACTGGGGCGGTAGGGGCTTGCCTGGGGTGGGAATGGCTGGAGCAGGGGGGTCAATTGGGGAAAAAGGAGACATATGTAAAACTTTAGACAATAAAAAAAAAGAAAAGAAAAATCTAGCCTGAAATAATTCAATCTGACAGTCCTAACTTTCAGTATACAGTAAACACAGGTGGTAGGTGGATACATAAAACAATACCACAGTCAACAATCAGACAAGTCCCAAATGAGCAGTATTCTAAGACCACTGACATGTACCTTTAAAAAAGAAAGTGTCATTAAAAAATTGGGGGTTTATTATTATTAAAGAGACTAAAAAGACATAATGACAAGTGCAATCTGTATATATAATTGTGCATGGGGGGGAAGGGAGGGAGAAACAAATAAAAGGATAATTATGGCAACTCTTAGTTACTGAGTTTAAGTGGGCCCTGTGCAGGTACCAGTTTTTCTATTTTCTGACTTGCTTAGAATTTTTCCAGTGAAAAGGAAGGCTATTTTTTCTTTTTCTTGTCTTTTTTTTTTAATTAGAAGCAAGATTTATATGGTATTTAAATGCATGTACAGGACTAAATCTTGGGTTGGGCACTTTAGTAATCCCATGTATTTAAAGGATATTTAAGGAAATTTGAATAAGGACAGTTATTAGATAACATGAAAATATATTGACATGGAAAGATAGAAGTTACTGACTGGGAAAAAAGTCAGCAAGTATAGTAACTTAAAAAAAAAAACACACACACACAAAATGAATGCAGTGTATGGTCTCATTTTGTTAAGGAATAAAATGTGAAAATGAATACTCAAAAGTTGATAGAATCACCTCTGCTTGTTAGGAATATGGCGTTTTATATCCTTATTTCTGCTTATCTGTTTTTCTCACATTTTGCAATGAACACATGTGCCTTTATAATAATAATGTTTGTAATTCCAGGATAGAAATATATTATTTAAATAAACAAACTCCCCAACACGGCCAATAAGGATATGAAATTATGTTTGTATATTGTATTTAATTTCAAGTACTACTTTCATTCAAAATAAAATAACTTGAAAATTTTTGAGGAAACAAAGTTAGACACTTTTCTTCTAAAATGTAATTATTAAAAAGTAAGTATTCGACCTAGCTGGTTTGGCACACTGGAAAGAGCATTAGCCTGCGGACTGAAGGGTCCTGGGTTCAATTCCAGTCAGGGGCACATGCATGGCTTGTGGGCTCAATCCCCAGTAGGGGGTGTGCAGGAAGCAGCTGATCAATTATTCTGTTTCTATTTCTCTCTATCTCTCTCTTCCTCTCTCAAATCAATAAAAATGTATTTTAAAAAAAGTAAATATTCAATGTTGAAGTTTTATTCCAATTTAACAATACATTGCATGCATTATATTTTAATGCCCAAGATGATCTAATTGTAACTGATTTTCTTAATTTACAATATTCCCAGAGTGACGAATCATAAAAGATAATTGTATTTTTCAAATTATTGTTGTTTCTACAGAGTTGTCATGGGGAACCACTTATTCTCATTAGTTGAGCTTTAATATTTCTTTGCAGTCCTCTCTGTGTTCTTCTAGCTAAAATGACAGAGAAATAGTGGAGGTTTGTCCTTGCTGTTTGGGCAAGTCCTAGAATATCATACACTTTTATGGTAAGAGAAGTGTTAGCATTATATGCTTTAGTGACATTTGTCTCTGCATATATTCAAGGTGTTATATTTTTCACTTCATTTTACTAACATTTTCTATAATATTAAAAGGTGAATCTGGATTAGAGTTTTATTAAAATAATGAATGCCAGGAAGTTTAAAATATACTTGTGAAATTACAAACAGTACAACTTAATGGGTTTCATTGGCTGGGAATTTTTCATTTGCCCAATTGAGCATGGCTCAGTTAGGTTTCACAGCCTTTGGGAAGATAATTTTCTATTCTAAAATAAAAGTGCTAAGCTCTTTGAAGAAGCAGGTGCTTATAGGAAAAAAAATGCAGTTCTAGGCCAGGGGCAGTTTGTATTTAGATAATCATAAGAACATGTTGGGGAGAATGTTTTTAAGGTATTCCTGTCTGTCTGAACTCGTTGTTATGACAAGAGAGGTTAAAGCAAGGCACAGGATATTCTGACTGTAAAGCTCGGACTTTGTAAGTGACTTCTAAGGGGAGTTGATTATAGCTTATGGTGACATTGGGCATAGAAGAGAAACTGGTCACCAGGAGGACCAGGGAGTAATTAACATCATGGACTGATCAGAGTTTTTGAGGGTAAATCCTGCAGCCTGAAAGGATATCCGCATTAGCAGCGTCCTGGGAGAGGTATGGATGACAGCACTACCTTTCCAGGCCAGTGTCGATGTAAAGGTAAGAAGGAGAAAAAGGAAGATTTTCAAATTTGGGGTTAAAGTATGAAATTATGATTTGGCATCATGGGTGGAAATAGTCTCCTTGAGATAAAGACTGGTGGTGGGAGTGCAAGTCCAGCAATCAGGCCGTGCCCTCTTCATTTGAGATGTGGAGCCAGGGTCCTAGGCCCTGCAGCTTGGCTGCTGTGTTGGTGGTGAAGAGCAGTTGATAGGGTGCCTTCCCAAGGTACAAAGGCAGATTATATTTTTATGTCTCTTCCAACTCAAGTTCAGATTTCGAGGAGGAAAGTTAATGGAATCTGAGTTTGGAAAGGCTTCTTCAACCTGTTGGAAATAGACAGTGGTGAAATACATTAGAGATTTGCAATATTGTATCATTTCAGGATAAATGAGAGAAGTGTCAATATGAGGTCTGACCAGAAGGGACATGAGTATCCCTGTGATAATTCCATAAGGAGTTAATTTGTGATTTCCATTTTGTGTGCTCCCGAGAGTACATAGGGCTAACGGTAGATTTGTAGGCCAAGGGAGTTCTGTGGATTCTGAAAACTTTGATAGTTCAAGTTCAAGCATCCTTTGGTTCTTTCAACTTTTTTCTGATGGTTGAAGATGGTTTGGACAATGGCAATGTCACCTGGTATGGAGAAAAGTATTGAGGGCCTGTACAATTTGTCCGGTGAAATAGGTTCTCAAGTTGGGATAACATGTTCTAAAAGATTTTTCTTACTTGTATTTAGTTGTTGTTTTTTTTTGTTTGTTTATTTGTTGTAAGAAAAAAGGCATCAGTATTTCTATAGGGGAAAGTCTCAACCCATCCAGAAAATGAGCAAACAGTAACTAGTACATATTGATAACCTTGTACCAGAGCAATTGAATGGCATCCATTTGCAAATGTTTAAATCATTTCTTCAGGGGCAAAGTTATTCCCCCTGAATTGTGGATGGCTTACCAGGATTATGAGTTTGACAGGTCTTACACCAATTAAAAATTTTAGTTTCAGCCTTATGGCAATTTTCCCACCAATATCATCCCTTAATTTGCATTATTTTTTCTGTTCTTGGGTGTGTCATGGGATGTAAGGCATGGAGTAGGGGCACCTTGAGGGATTCTGGGTAACAGGTGGTCTTCCTGACTCTCCAGAGCTTGGAGGCCTCATTGCATTTGCAATCCTTTGCTTTTCATTATTGCTGTTACCTTGGAGGAGAAGTAGTTTGTCGTGAAATGATGACCTGTAATGTGAGAAGCTGAGTTAGAAAATTAATAGGCTTTTGAACTATGCGGTGGATTTCATCAACCTGGGAATGCAATAGATTATTGTGGATGGCTTACCAGGATTATGAGTTTGACAGGTCTTACACCAATTAAAAATTTTAGTTTCAGCCTTATGGCAATTTTCCCACCAATATCATCCCTTAATTTGCATTATTTTTTCTGTTCTTGGGTGTGTCTTGGGATGTAAGGCATGGAGTAGGGGCACCTTGAGGAATTCTGGGCTAACCAGGTGGTCTTCCTGACTTTCCAGAGCTTGGAGGCCTCATTGCATTTGTAATCCTTTGCTTTTCATTATTGCTGTTCCCCTGGAGAAGTAGTTTGTCGTGAAATGATGACCTGTAATGTGAGAAGCTGAGTTAGAAAATTAATAGGCTTTTGAACTATGTGTGGATTTCATTCAACCTGGGAATGCAATAGATTTGGCATGAAAATCTTTCAGTACATTTCCCTTATCCCTGGACCTAGTTCCTTTAATGCAATACCCACCTTAGTTATATTAAATTTTGGATGTAAGTAAAATGGCAGAGAGAAGTTCTACTTTTACCTGTTTTTAATAGAGTGCTGCTTGAAGTTAGAAAACCTCTTCGTTTTCATAACATTCTAAAACCTCCTTCCATACCATAGGCATAG
>NW_005353887.1:667971-668368 GCF_000412655.1 Myotis brandtii | reverse complement strand
TCCTTTTTCTCCACATCCTCTCCAGCACTTGTTTGTTGATTTGTTGATGATAGCCAGTCTGACAGGTGTGAGATGGTACCTCATTGTTGTTTTGATTTGCATCTCTCAGATTTTTAGTGACTTTGAGCATGTTCTCATATGTCTCTAAGCCTTATGTATGTCCTCTTTTGAAAAGTGTCTATTTAGGTCCTTTGCCCATTTTTTTATTAGGTTTTTATCTTCCTTTGATAAGTTGTATGAGTTCCCTATAAATGTTGGAGATTAAACCTTTATTGGAGATATCATTGGCAAATATGTTCTCCCATGTAGTGGATTTTCTTGTTGTTTTGTTGATGGTTTCTTTTGCTGTGCAGAAGCTTTTTATTTTGATATAGTCCCATTTGTTTATTTTCCCTTT
>NW_005353887.1:645694-666826 GCF_000412655.1 Myotis brandtii | reverse complement strand
TTGCTGAGCGCTTTTATCAGAAAAGGGTGTTGGACTTTGTCAAATGCCTTTTCTGCATCAATCGATATGATTATGAGATTTTTGTCTCTCAACTTGTTTATGTGATGTATCACGTTTATTGATTTGTGGATATTGTACCAGCCTTGCATTCCTAAGATGTATGTTAGATGGAGATAACAGTAGATCATAAGTAAAGAGAAGAGTTTAATTAAGAAAAGATGTTGAGTTGGGGCTGAGTTTAGAAGACTCTGAACAGCATAAGGTATTTGAAGATAAACATAATTTCCTGAGATCAGATAGGCTTGTACTAATGTAACCACAGCTGCGACCTCCTTAATGCAATTTGGGTAAACTATAGCTAGTGAGCCTAACTTTTTTTATTGTTTTTTTTTATTGTAAACATGGATTCATTGACATATTTACATAGAAGACAATGCCACGGGTAACACTATAATATACAATAGGTCTCATTCTTTCACCTTGGCCTTGCGTTAAAATTCCTAAAGACTGATTATTCCTGTCATGGAGGAATAAGGTCATAGTTGGGTAGGCCTAATGCTGGTGGGTTTGAGGGGTGGGCTGCTTTAAGGTCATTAAATGCTTGTTCATGCTTGTCAGAGCCAGCTGGAGCTCTGCACGGCTCTGCTGGTCTGATTTGCTTTGAGTTCATGTATTCTTCTCAATTCTTCCATTCGACTGTGCCAGGGATGGTCCTTCTCAAACCCTCCCACTGTACAAATTATTGGGAACTTAGGTCAAGTTCCTCCTTTATCCACTGCTCAGAGAGACACAGATCAATTCTTGGTGGCAGGGTAGATGGAGAAGCCATGAGAAGTTGTGGGTGTATAAGAATGAGTCTTTATTGCAGAAGCCAGTGGCCACATAGCTGTCAGACAACACAGTCCTTTACAGCAAAGTCCATATAGGCAGGCAGCCGGACACCGGTTGGTGAAACAGATGCCTCTTTCCCATAAAGCAGCATTAGTCTCTGTACCTACAGCTATTATCTGAGCAGGCGCATGCTGCCTTCTAGACTCACCACCTCACATCATAGTGGCACCCGAGCTTTCTGGCTCAGCAGCTTCTCCTGTTTCCCCTACCCAGCACACTGGCTGGCTAACATGGTGGCTATATCTGAGCTCTCTCGGAACTCTTAGCCTTACATCAGCAGTATCAGCTCTCAGCTCTGTCTGAGCTGTTCACCCTCCTGCACACATAGGAGCTACATTCTCCGAGCTCTCTGCCCAGCTGCGCTCTCTCTAGCCTCTCTCTGGTCAGTAACCTGTATATTACTCCAGAGACAAAGAAGGCTAGTTGCGAACAGTGACATCAATCACAGAAGGGCACAGCGTACCTTGGGATCACTGTGGCCTTGTAGCTGTTCATGGTATCTTGGCCTTGAACATCCCAATGTATGAATTAACAAGCCTCTGTGCTCTCATTGGCCTGGTTCCCACAATGCTAATCTCTCCATGGTAGGAGTTCTGGTGTGGAGGTTTTGGTGAGTCCGTAAAAAGAGAAAGAATCCAAGGAAAAGTTAAGAATCCAAAGCTGGCAATATGTTGCCTGGCCTAAAAGCCCACTAAGGTTTTGTTTTGTGGTTGATTTTTGAAAGTTTTATATTAATTGCATACACTTGGGAAAGAGTGAAACCTCCTGAGTGCTTATGTCATGTCCTAAATCGTGAACAACCTATTTGCAAAATTGAAGTTTTTCCTTTGAGGCCTTGCGAACTTTTTTTTTGCCAACTCTTGGAGTAAATACAGGGTGGTTCAAAAGTGGGTTTACAGTTGTCCTTATAATACAATAAATAATAATACAAGAGTAATACTCTGTTTTGCATACTCGCAACTGTCCATTTACTTTTGCCCCTCTCCCCCATATATTAAGTCTAATTTAGAGGCCTCCTGAGTGGGAGAACATAGCAACAGATCATAACATACTGTAAAAATGAGCACCCCTGTGGGAATTACAGGGAGCTCAGATCTTGATAGAAGGCTTGAGAAAAATAGGTGTGAGCTTCAGTAAAACCCTGAGGCATTACAGTCCAAATACATTGTCTCTTGTTCCATGTAAAGGCAAATAAATATTGTCTACTTGGGACCACAGGGATATTAAAGAAAGCTGAGCCTTAGCTGGTTTTGCTTAGTGGTTAGAGTATAGGCCCACAGACTGAAGGGTCCCAGTTCAATTCTGGTCAAGGGCACGCCCCTTGGTTGCAGGCTCAATTCCATCCTGGGCCCTGGTCCAGGCGTGTCAGGGAGGGAACCAGTCAATGTATCTCTTTCACATCGATGTTTCTCTCTGTCTCTTCCCCTCCCTTCCACTCTCTCTAAAAAGCAATGGAAAAATATCCTTGGGTAAGGATTAACCAAAAAAAAGAAGAAAAAAGCTGAACATAAGTTTACCACTGTGAATCACTTAGGATTTGTGTGACTTGTGATAATAAGATGTTTGGATTGGGTGCCCCCAGAAAATGAGGAGTCACAATTTTATTTACTGTCCCTAGATCTTGGACAACCAACTCATCCTCCTTGCCCCTTTGGCTTTTTAATTTGAAGAATGGGAGTGTTACAAGGGCTGGTTGGAGACCCTTGGAGCTGGAGGGTCATGGGTTTCAGCTGGAATACAAACTTCATCAAATTCATGACTTCCCATTTTGGTCTGTCATGCTTGATCACATTGGAAAGATCTGGGAAGAGGCCACCCATAAAGAGGTACTCTTTGAATCTAGTTCTAAAATCTGCTAGTGATTCATCCTCTGTTTACAAGATTGAACAAGAGCCCAATGTGTTCTTAGTGGAAATACTATAGGAATAGCCCTTCAAAAAATTATGAGCCATTTTACAAATTCATCTAGCATTTTTGGTAGTAGCTTGAGCTTCTCATCTAAGTTCCTCTTACGGTTTCATCCAGCCTGCCTCTCCCACCATTTTCAGGACCCACCAGAAGGTATATCAATTGGCATAGATCAGGGAGTCCTGGGTCATAAGTATTAATCAGGATTCTAAATTCCTTGGTAAATTTTTTGAGGATCATCCTTCCATTTGGGGAAGTATTTTACTATGACTCATAGTTCAGCCTTGGATCATGGTGTAAAAGTGCCTTGGATTGAAGAATAAATTTAGGAGTGTCCTTGTCTTTATTATGATTTTCTGTTGGCTGAGTTTTAAAAGGGGATTGAGTGATGAGATCTTCAGAATGGAAAGGGAACTCCAACCACAAGTTGAGATCTCAGGGTAGTTAGGAAGAAGGGAAATGAGAGGATGGGGTATAGTTGGGATTAGAGTGACTGTGTGAAATGTCTTTTCTGATTTTTTAGATTTCTGTTGTTTTAACTGTCTGGCAGCTTTTTGCCATGAATATTTAAGAGACAATTTTTGATTCAGAAGCTTACACATCAGCATACCAAAGAAAGTATGCCATTCTTTTTGTTTAGTGTTTGAACCTGTACTTTAAAGACTCTTCATAAGTGGATAAGCCCAAACATAGAGAACCCCAAAAATGGCGACTATACTTCTAAATTGTCTTTGGTTATTTATTGCCAATGTTTTAGGAATAGACAGTTGTTTGCATCTTATTTCTTTATCATAAAAAGGGCAGGAGTCCTGGGAGGTGTGTCCCTGCTTTCTGTAGATTGAGAACTAGCCATTATTTTTCCTTGTTGAAATAATATTTTTCTAATTAAAGCAGATTTCCTGTTTCTGGCTGCCTGTGCACAATTCCTGAGACCTGTAAGTCTCGTGTGAAAATCTGGAGTCTGTCACACCCCAGTGTCCACACTGTAAATATCTGAAGTTTTTCAAATCCACATTTTCATCCTGTGAAAAGTCTGGAGTCTCTCACACCCCAATTTTCTAGCAGGAAGGATTAGATCAAACATCACTGAAGAGCTCAGAACACAAAATAAGTGGAGTTTGATTTGAGAGAAGCTTACGGGCAGTCTTGGAGGAAGAGCAAACCTAAAGGCACTGTGGGTACCTTCACCTGCATCTGGGAGCCATGCCTGGAATCTTCAGCAGGTTTCTTCAGATTCCATCCTCGTCGCCAATCTGTCAAATGACAAAAGTATACAATTTAGTGATGAGTTTGATGTCCTTTATTCAAAGGGAAATAATCCATGGATTGTGTAGTGTGGTGCCTCACAAATAGTGGAGCATTCTTCTGAGGGATTTTGGGCAAGAGCAAGTTTTATAGAGCATTAGAGGCGGCAACACAATGTGGAGCATGATTGAGGTCAGAGATTGCCGGGTCAGACTGTCAGATCCTGTTTCCTAGGGGAAGGTGAGCTGAAGCTGAGCTGGAGGACTGGGATTGGGTATGCTAGGTTTTCTAAACAGTGAGGCATTTCCCACAAGCGTGGGCTTACTTAAGTTTATATTTGTGATATGTGATAACCTCCATTTTGTGGATAGCAGAATTCCAAATTTCTCAAATACATAAAATATAAAAATATATTTTCTATGTTCACATTGTTTCAACTAGCATTTGGGGAGCGGGTACTGAACATTGGGCTTCTTTTAACTCTTTGTTAGTCTTAAAGATTCTACAGATTTTTGTGTTCGTTTGTTGTTTTTTTGTATAAGCATTTTTGGTTGGCAAATACATTTTGTACCTATATATAATGTTCAGTAGCCCTGTGATTATTTTCATCATCAGATATTTCACCTTTTTCATGCATATAGTCATTTAAAAAATAAGGATATTCCAGGCACTGAGATTGTAGCAATGTATGATAGACAAATTTCCTTTCTTCATAAACTTCATATTCTAGTGGATAATGATAGACAATAAACTAGAAATGATAGAACTAAATAAGATATTTTCCCAGTGATAAGGTCCATGAGGAAAATAAGCAGAAATATGAAATTAAAACATGAATCAGATAAAGAGGAGAGTGTGTGCCTAGAAAAGTCTCATCAGGAAAGACCGTTCTGAGGATGTTGTGCTTGAGCTGTAACTTGAGTGATGGGTTGACTGTTAACAAAACTGGAGCAAGCATCTTGGTAGGGGAAATCATATTATGAAGAATAATTACTTTTCAATACTGCTTATTGCTTTAGGACTTCTTCATGTTGACTGTGGTCTTGTCTTCCTACTTATAGGCTCTACATATTCTAATCTATATGGTACCACAAAGAAATATGCAAAAATAAAGCAAAAAAAAAAAAAAAAGAAAGAAAGAAAAAAGAAAACACCGCACACAGCTTACATTGTTTTGTATTTAAAACTCCCTGGCTCACTAGGTTTACTAGTAAATGATAAAATTCACATTTCTCAAACCAGCATCTGTAGCAGCTAAAAGTATACCCTCCCCTATTTAGGCAATTTTAGCTCCTACTGTTTCTAAACTTAAACCTTTTATTCCGTTTAAACTGCTCCAACATAAATTGCTATATCTTGTCTCTGTTGTTTAGTGTTTTGGTTTGTTTGTTTTGTTGTATTTAACCATTTTATCTGGACTAACCCTCCTCTGTAATATCTTTCTTTTTGGGCCAAGCTGCAATCTCATATACTTGATTTGATCACCCAAACTGGGAGTGACCTCTCATGTCAGAACTTCAGCAGCTATCAGTCCTATATAACCTACTATCTTGCAGTTGTCTGTTCTATATAATATCAGTTCTCAATATATGTACATATATCATATATTCACATATAACCTATCTCCTTATAGTATAGATCATTTTTTTTCTATATCTATATCTCTCCAACTAAATTCTACTTTTCTTAGGGGCAGATATCATAGTCTATACTTCTTAGTATAGACTTTTAAATGTTTTAGTTTTCTATCACTTACACTATAATAAAGTATAGAAATTTAAAAATAATAATATAGTTGCTACAGATTGACAAAATTATGTTGGAACTTTGTGTTTAGGACCTTGGATTGTAACTAAATATGATTTACAACAATACCAGGAGAGCCATGTGAGACTTATTACTTAATTGCTTAATTTGCCTGAAGTTTTTTACTTGGAGAATTCTAAGAGGAAATAGTTTAGTAAAACTGTTATTTTTGACTCTACAAAACCAAGGAAATAATAAAATTTAGTCCATTGGTCTTCCCTCTTTCATATTGTGTTTAATACTAAAGTGTATTTAATTGGAAGTTAGGAGCCTATAAACATTACTAATATAAATATTTTTAGTAAATTTTAACAGCAATATTTACTTAGAAAATCATAAATAGGACAGTTTTATGTTGGTCTGTGTGCTTTTTTAAAGTGTCTAAGAATTTTATATGTTCATTAGATTTCATTTCATTTTGTTTTATTAATTTGATGTCATTCATTTATTTATTTTTGTTTTCTTCTTTTCAAGGCCCTGTGGAATCCTACATGCACTGAAGGTTTATTTAAACCAGTACATATTTCAACCTAGGTTAAATCATTACTTGACCAAAAGGAATCGGTGACTTATTAAATGTTGAATATAATCAATTTTCCTTTATTTTATATGCTAGCTATTTCTCAGAGTATATAAGACAGAAATGTTTCCATTCCAAATATTTCACACATTTTGCATTTGTACCAAATTGCATAAAATATTGATGAAAGTTTCAACTAACATATTCCTACCTTATTTTTATTGTACTTTAAAAACAAAATAGACTTTTATTTAAAAATTCTATGTTCAACTATTCTAGAATGTAATATTCCACTTGGCAGTACATATTTTTTGTTCAAGCTTCTCATCCATGTCATTTGTCTCTGTGGTTATAGTCTTCATTTAATTTCACCACATATTCTGTGTACATTAGGTAAGTTTGAAAACAATGCTTTTAGCTTCTGCTGTCCTAGTAGGGCAATTTCTACTGAAGAACTAAATTATCTCTATTTTTTCCTTACATTGAGATAAAAAGATGAAAGCAGTATGTCTTCAAATAGAATAATGACGAGTCTTATTCTTACTATGGAAATTAAAAATCTATATCACTAAACAGGTGAAGAAGGTTTATTGGATATGGACCTTATAAGTATTGTGGGAAGTTTTTTGAAATGTCATAAATGAAAGCATACCTCCTAGACTTGAAATAGCCACCTGATTTTGGCCTGTCCTTGTGTATTGACTTTCTATAATAGTTAACTTTAATTATCAAATGGCTAGGAAGCAACAAGGCACTCATGAATGTTGTAGTTTATTGCAAGGATAAGTGATGGATCCCAGAGAGTGGCTCAGTGTTGTGGGCAGGGTGCTGGGAACTAGAACAGCCATACTGCTAAGGAGAAGAAAGCAGGTTTTATTGGGTTCTATGAAATAATCATGGTTAATGGTGGTAACATTCAAGAATATGTTATAAAATTTATTAAATTATTTGTGTTGTTACATAACATAATACGCATGGTCAAATGCTGGGTTTAAATCATGGTATTGAAATAAAACTACAAATATATTTATTTACATGAAAACACTGTATGTCTCATTGATTTTGCCACTTAAAGCACTCTTTTATGTCAAGATACAAAAACTTCTGTTTCTCTGTTTTCTAGAGTTTATTCTTCTATCCTGTTATTATCTTCCTTTTTATTTTCTTATTTTATATTTGAAACCTTTTAATTTAGATAATGTAAGAAACTATATCACCTACAATAAAGCACTTCCTTGGTAAAGATTATTAACTTGAATGGTCAATGTCATTTTAAAGAAGAAGAAAGAATTCAGTTAAAGATATTTTGACTAGGATGCAAAGGAAAAAAAACGACTTTGTATTAGCAACTGGATTAAGTCAATAAAGAAAGGTACTTTTCCCCTCAAAAGTAATGAGCAGAAGCTCTCAATCAATACAGACTAAAAAAAAAGGTTTCTACTTCAAAAGGTACAATTTTGTGATTTCTCTTTAATACCGGTAAGACATTTCAGTGCTGCTTGCTCCAAAGCCCTTCCATCTCTTACCCCCACTATTTTATTTTAATTTTTTACTGGAACTTGTGCTGAATATACATCTGTGAACATGTAATATACTGGTTAATTTTACTTTCATGGAAAAATATATATTTTCTCACAATGTTTATTATATAATCTGTCCATTTAACTTTAATTTTCTTGTATTTATTTGATTATATTAAAAGTGAATTAAAAACAGGGTGAACATGGGAGTGTTGATCTGTTTTTAGCAAAAAATGTATAGGAACCATTGTAATTACTGTACTATATCCCAGGGTATAATAAAGCTAAGGTTTATAATTATTCCCCAAAGAAGAAGAAAGAGGCATCAGAGTGTATCTGACTATTGCAAAGAGTGCAACATTAGTATTTATTGATGAAAGGAAACATTATGTTTTACCATTATGCCTGTATATTTGTCTGAAATAGTCACTAACTAAAAATAAGAGATGGGCAAGTATAAGTATATTCATTTTCAAAATAAGAATAATGGAATTTGAAGAGGTTGCGTGGTGACTTTCTCAAGTTCACTAACTTTACTAACAAGTGTCAGAGCTATAGATTGTGCTTAGGTATTCCAGATCAAAAGTCAGGATTTTGTTTTGTTGTCCTGATTTTAGAATGCAGGTGGATTGCATGATTGCAAAACTCAATACAAATTATACATGTATTACATATGCAAATATATAGGTAACTGTATACTGTATATGTGTTATATATTATTAAAGATTGAATTCTCACCCTGGCTGGTGTGGCTCACTTGGTTGAGCATCCTCCCATGCACTAAAAGGTTGTGGCTTTGATTCCCTGTCAGGGCACATGCCTGAGTTATGGGCTCAATCCCTACTGGGGGATGTGCAGGAGGCAACTGATCGATGATTCTCCCAGTCCCTTCCTCTCTCTCTTTTTTTTTTGAATTTTTCTAAAATCTGCAGTGTGGACCAGCAATAACTGTGATGATGAAGATGTACTATGTTAATGCCCATCTACTATGTACAATATATGAGCTAAGGAAATAATTTTGTGATAGTGAGAATTATTTATTTAAATACAGAAGTGCTTAGAAAGAAAACCATAGACACTTCTACTAGATATTTTAACAGTTATTAACACATACTTTATATTTTAAATAATTCTGAAAATTTAATTTGTAGTGCCCTAAAATATATGCATATTAGTTGTTATTTATTTATATTTTTAACTATAGGCAACTTATCCTTCTTGGTTAGATTTAGGACATATAGTTGTTTTAAAAGATTTTTAGTAACTGTAAAATAAGTATGTTATTTTGTACATATGATTTTTATTATGACCCACATGAAAACTTCCTTGCTAAAGTGTTTAAAATTCTATAACTTTGCATAATTACCTAAATTTGATATTGTTTTAAATAATGTTTATTTAGAAAACAAAATATACTTCCTATTCCACATTTAACCTGATGATAGAGGCAGGAATGTCCAAATTTAACAAAGGGATGCTTTTCATGTTGCTGTGTTTTGTGCTTTTTTATCCTTTTAGGACTCTAAATATAATTCCAGACTATCTTAATTTTTTATGTTTAATCACCTTTTCTAAAAAAAAATTCTCTGTTTGGCTTGGTAGTTTTGTGTTTCCTTTTTTTGGGGGGCGGGTAACAGTAATCACCATTATGATGTGTTGTAACCTTTTAAAAAATTGTAACAGTATTTTATATATTTTTAAACATACCAGTTGTATTTGATTTATGTAGCTGAAAGATGTCCACATGTCAAGGATAGATTGATGAATGCATCCTCCATTGAAAAGAACTGATATTCTTGACATCAATAAGCATTAAGAGCTGTTAGATTGTCCTATGCCTTCCAAGTGATGTCTGTTGAATACACAGTATGCTTATACCATTAATTGCAATGGAGAAAAGTAAGGTAGACTGTAAATGGGGGGAGATGTAAATACCTTTCTTACTTTTTACCCCAAATCAAACATTGAGTATATCCATTGACTTTATGAAAAAAAATTCTGTTTTTCTCTTTTTTTCCTGTTTGAATGCTGTACATTGATGCACTTATAGGAGGTTTATGAGCAAGAGGCTCAAATAATTATAAAATAATTTTAGCACTTGTTCCAAACATCTGAAAGCTATTCATTGCAGCATTAATTTCATACACATGTGTACGAAATGAGGACACCCTCATTGTAATGTTTTTGAAAAAGGAACTTGATGAGGAGGAGGATGTTTATAGGTAGCAAGAGCATTCCTAGGGAAGAAAGGGAAAGAGCTTCTTAATTTCTGGGAAGAGTAATGACAAATGGATGCTAAGTGAATTGTGATGGAGAAAAACAAGTATGGTAGCAAGGGTAAAACCATTGTTGTGGTACTTCCCTCTGAGATTTAGTTTAGTTGTTTTTTTTTCTTAATTTTAAAAAATGTGAGACTCAAGAGATGAAGGAAGTGTCCCTGCACCCTTTAAGGAAGATCAGCCAATATCTTAAACTCTGATGAACAATCTGGAAGGCTTATGTACTAATACATTTGAATATAATATTCAGGGAGAATGAATAAATGTGTTACCTTTCTATTCAGGCTCTTCATAGAAGTTTCTTCTTCATAAGACTGGCAGAATTTCTAACGTGGAAAAAATTTGTGTACTTTTATCCCCACTAAGAATAGCAGAGTGAACTTGAAAGAACAGATAACTTCATTTGGCAATAAATATGCTCCACAGATTTTAATTTTATTTATATTGTGGTATGTATATGTTTTAAGAAGTTACTGTTAAAATAGATTTGGAGTTTCATTTATATTAGTACAATTTTTATACAACTTTGTTTTATGACTTATGTTTTTGAAGACTTCTGTCAATCTAACTGCCATTGGGGTGTAACCACATGAATTTTAAGAACAGGTTTCTGAAAATCAATGACTAGTCTCTTGAAAAATACCTTATGCACTTCAGTAATGCAAATACAATATAAGTAAAATTTTATATTCCTAAGCACATTCTATATATTAACATTTTTCTAATGTTTTATCAGAATGTGATCTTCAGAAACAAGACAAACAAACAAACCCCCCTGCTTTTGCATTAATTTGATTTAAAAAGTAAAAAAGCACCTAGTAGAAAAATGTCATATATACATTGGAAATGTGTTGTTGCTTTTTAATGAAAAAAAAAGAATATTCAGTACACGGCAAGCTAACACAAAGGATCAGATTGTTAAATCAGAATCACACAAATCATAGATTTTACCCTAATATCAGGCTTTACTAATTATTCAATGTCTGGCGGTCAAGCTCAGATGAAGAGGGACAGGTCTGCAATGCGGAGGGCTGCTCTTTTATCCTCATTGAACATCTGCTTTCTGAGCGAGAGTAATAAATCTCATCTCCAGGTGAGGTTCTGTGGGTTGCCTCACACAGGAGGAGTGTTTCATCCATGAAACACTTCCATTTGATCTCTGATCAGTGTGACATTTTTCAGGGAGCCATGCTCGGAAGTCCACAGCTGATAAATTTACTCAAAGTTCTTTACCAGGGACTTGCTATTAAAATTTCTGTAGATGAAGACCCTTCTTTTAGCTAGGATTATTAGTTTATTTTCCTGGAGATCCAGTTTTCCTGTTGCTATGATTAGAGGAGGTTTGCCTGCCTTCTTTTCTTTGCCCTGGAGAGTCAGTTACTTTAACTTCTACCCACCTGCTTCATTTCCACCATTCACTCTGAGAATGATAGTCTATTGGAATGGAATGGTAAACCTAATGTCTGGATTTTTCATTTTGTTTAATCATCAATGAGATAATACTGTATAAGGAAAAGCTCATCTGATCCAAGATTTCAGCTATTTTTTGTTTCTCTTCTATGTTTTGAATCTTTCAAAACAGTAATTTGAGGCCAGAGATAGAATATTGCTTTCCTTGGAGATTCTTTGTTTCTTTTTTCACTTAAGGCAAGCTTTCAGAAATTGCAGTTTTTGAAGGCCAAGAATGTTGTGAGTCAATTGGGGAAAGATTTTCTGGATGTATACTATAATATATTACACCGGAGAAGAGCTAGTTATTTAAGTGTTATCTTTTTAAAAGAAGGAACTTCATAATATTTTAAGCTATATGATATTTCAAATTATAAATATTTGTTTTGTTTCTGTTTGCTATTTATACAAATTACTCCTACTAGAGCAATAATCAATTTGGCTAATTGGAATAGAGTATGTTCTTTATGTTTTCTGTCAATTATACTATATACATTATTGTATATTTTATTGAATATAAAATACCTAGTCATAAGATATTTTTAATATAGGATTATTTATGTAAAATCTCTTTTTTTATATATTCCATGTTCTTCTACTTGAGTATGTATCAGATGTGCAGTAGAAAAATTCCATAAAACACATACAAGAAAAACTGAACCCAGTATTTGCTGTTCCACAAACATACTATTTCTACCTCTAGTCTCAGTGTCTTTATTCACATCAGTCCCCTAATTTATAGAGCCATTTCTTCTCTCTGAGCTTGTTCATATGAAGAAGAAACCAAGTTGATGTTCTCTGGCCCACCCTAACATATTCCTGCTTCTCCAGGCAAAGAGAGAGAGGCAGATTGCACACATTAATCATCAATGAGATAATACTGTATAAGGAAAAGCTTATCTGATCCAAGATTTCAGCTATTTTTTGATTGCACACCCAGAAGTGGTACATAACACTTCTACTCCCATTTCATTGGTTAAATAAAGTAAGCCAAGTGGTCACAGCTAAGAAATTCCAAGAAGCCAGGGAGGAGCCCACCAACCGTATGCCCAGAAGTGGGAAAACCACAAAAAAACATGGGCAAATGGCACCAATGGCTATAATTGTATCATTTTTTGTCCTTAAATTAATCTGGTTTTAACTAAAATGTGAAAAATCGTTATGTGGTAAATATAGTGACATAAAACTCAATTCCGTCGCAGTTTTTCAGAAAAAAACTAGTTAATTTTTTTTTTTTATAATAGAAGCAAAATGTATTTATCACTTGCTCCATGCCAGACACTGTTCCAAGAGCTGTGGAAGTATGTTCTAATTTTTTAAAATATATTTTATTGATTTTTTTACAGAGAGGAAGGGAGAGGGATAGAGAGTTAGAAACATTGATCAGCTCCCCCCTGCACACCCCCTACTGGGGATGTGCCCGCAACCAAGGTACATGCCTTTGACCAGAATCGAGCCTGGGACCCCTCAGTCTGCAGGCCAATGCTCTATCCAGTGAACCAAACCAGTTAGGGCAGTATGTTCTAATTTAATCCTAACAAATTACGTAGGCATATTGCTCAACGTAAAACCGCTGGTACATGGCAGAGCCACAATTTATATTTATTTTTTATATACTTAAAAAATTTTAATTACAGTTGACATATAATATATTAGTTACAAATGTACAATATAATGATTACATATTTATAACTTATGAAGTGATCACCCCAATAAGTCTAGTACACATCTGGCACCATGCATAGTTATTAAAGCATTATTGACTATATACCCTATGCTGTACCTTATATACCAGGGCTGTTTTTATAACTGGCAATTTGCACTTCTTAATCTTTTCCAACTTTTTCACCAATAATTCAACCCCTCTCTCATCTGGTAATCATATATTTATTCTCTGTTGTTTATGAGTTTGTTTGTTTTGTTAGTTGATTTTGTTTTTTTAGATACCACGTGTAAGTGAAATCATATGGTATTTGTCTTTTTCTGCCTGACTTATTTTACTTAGTATAATACCCTCTAGGTTTACCTATGATGTCACAAATGGCAAGATTTCAATTTTTAAGTGGCTGAGTAACATTCCATTGTATTTATATAACACATTATCTTCTTCATTTCATCTATCAATGGGTACTTATGTTGCTTACTATTCTAAATAATGCTGCAAAGAACATATGGATACATATATCTTTTTGAATTGAAGTTTTCCATTTTTTTTGGATAAGTACCCTAAAGTGAAATTGCTGGGTTCTATTTTTAGTTTTTTGAGGATTTACTGATTTTACTAAGAATTGCTTCCTTTCTTATATTTCATATTCATATTGTGATTTTTTTCTTCTTAAAGTAGTTGCTTTAATACTTATTGTGTATTAGTTTATTGGTGATGGACTACTTCACCTTTTTCTTATCTGGTAAACTTTCTCCCCAACCCCAAGGAAAAAGGTGTTTTTGTTTGTTTGTTTGTTTGTTTGTTTTTGTTGTGTTTTTATTTTTGCTTGTCCAGTATACTCTTTATCTCTTCTTCAGTTCTAAATGATTGGGATCTTGTTCTGTGGAATAATCTTGGTTGTTGAACTATGTTCCCTCTATTCCCACTTTGCTGAAAGTAATTTAATAAATGGATGTTGAATTCTGCCAAATGCTTTTTCTGTATCTATTGATATGATAACATTATTTTTATCCTTCATTTGGTTTATGCAGTATATCATATTATTTTACAGAATTGAACCAACCTTGAATCCCAGGAATAAATCCCACTTGATCCTGGTAATAATTTAATGTATTGCTGAATTTGGTTTGGTAATAGTTTGTTGAGGGTTTTTGCAACTCTGTTAATCAAGGATATTGGCCTATAATTATCCTATATAATAAAAGGCTAATATGCAAATTGTCCCCTCAGGAGTTCGACTGACCGGGAGTTTGACCGCTCGCTATGACGTGTGCTGACCACCAGGGGGTGGCACAGAATGAAGGAAGGCCCCGGCCGATAGCCAGCAGCTGGGGGAAGAAAGACCCTGGCTGGCCTTGATCACCAGCCAGGCCTAGGGATCCTACCCATGCACAAATTTCATGCACCGGCCTCTAGTCTTTTTATAATGTCTTTGTCTGGTTTTGGTATCAGTGTAATGCTAGCCTCATAAAATGAACTTGGGAGCCTTCCTTCTCCTTTAATTTTTTTATTAGTTTGAGAAACATAAGTATTAATTCATCTTTGAATGTTTGGTAAAATTCACTTCTTGAGAAATCAGCCGATGGTCTTGTTGTAGCTCCCTTGTACATATTGTTTTCTTTCTTCCTTCCTTCCTCCCTTCCTTCCTTCCTTCCTTCCTTCCTTCCTTCCTTCCTTCCTTCCTTCCTTTCCTTCTTTTTGTTGCTTTTCAGATTCTCTTTGTCTTTAACCTTTAGCATTTTAATGATGATGTGTCTTGTTATGGTCCTCTTTAGAGTCATATTGTTTGAGACCCTTTGTACTTCCTGGAATTGTATGTTTATTTCCTTTGCCAGGTTAGGGTAGTTTTCAACCATTATTTCTTCAAACAGGTTTTCAATTTCTTGTTCTCTTTCTCTTCTCATTTCTGGTATCTCTATGCTATAAATGTTGGTACACTTGGTTTCCAGAGGACAATAAGCTATCCTCATTTTTAAAAAATTATTATTATTTTAATTGTTGTTGTTCTGATTGAATGTTTTCTCCTACCTCGTCCTCCAGATCACTTCTTTGTTTCATCTAATTGCTGTTGATTCTCTGTAGTATTTTCTTTCAGTTATTGTTCTCTTTATTTCTGACTGGTACTTTTTTGTTTTCTATCTCTTTGTTGAAGTTCTCACTGAGTACATCTATTTTTTTCCTAAGTTTATTGAGCATCCTTATAACCAGTATATTGAACTCTATATATGGTAGATTGTTTAGCTCCATTTTGTTTAGTTTCTTGTTTTTAAGTTTTGTTTTGTTCTTTCATATGAGACATGTTGCTTTTTCTCCTCACTTTAGCTGACCTCCCCTCCCCAAACCCCTCATTTGCTAGGTAGATTTGCTACATCTCACAGTTCTTGTAGAGTGGCCTATATAGTCAGTATCCTGTGAGGATCAGTGGCACAGTCTTTCTAGTCACCTGAGCTGGGTGCTTCAGGGTTGTCCTTTGTGAAAGTTTTATATATGCCCTTCTGTTGTAGTTGGGCCTCAATTCCTCCTGGCATGTCACTTGGTGAGGCTGACTGCATGAGGCCATAAATACAGCCATGTCCTATTGCATGGGGGCTGACCACATGTAGTGGGAGTCACTTCATTGGGACTCTGGTGCTGGTGAGTCCTCCCTTAGGATGTGTCACTTGTGAAGCTGGTCAGGTACTGCTCTGATGTGGTCTGAAACCAGACACTGGGTGTGTTTATTTTAGAGCCTTCTGGGAGGGGCTTCAGTGTAGAACAAGGTTAGTTGCAACTGGGGGTGGGTTTGGGGTATATTGATAGGAGCTACAAAGTGATCTGTGGTCAGTTATTGATTGTGCTGGGCTTAGAGGAGCTTGTGAGAGGCTATACTACAAACTTATGCTGGCTGCCAATAGTACCAGGCCTAGGACACTTGGGTGGGCATCATTATGTGATATTGATAGGAGCTACAAAGTGATCTGTGGTCAGTTATTGATTGTGCTGGGCTTAGAGGAGCTTGTGAGAGGCTATACTACAAACTTATGCTGGCTGCCAATAGTACCAGGCCTGGGACACTTGGGTGGGCATCATTATGTGAGGTAAGACCAGCCAGCACCTGTGCTGGGCTTGTGGTCACCTGTTTGAGGCTGCATTCCATGCCAAGACTGACCACAGCTTATGCTAAGGTTGGGGCCACTTGGTGGGTGTTACAATGCAAGTTGTTTCCTGTCACCATTTGTGCTGGGCTTGTGGCTGCATAACAAGAGCTACAATACATGCTGAGACCAGCCACTGCCTGTTTGGGGTTTGTAAATCTTTGAGATATTTTGAAACAAATTCTGCAGCACAAGCTGAGGCTTGGACCAGTGTGTACGTGGGTGTCACAGGGTCTTAGGAAATCACCTGGGTGGGGTGAATAATATTAACTAGGTTAATGGAGAGCACAGATTTGTCATTCTGCCAGCTGGGTGGGAAGAACTCTCAACAAAGGAATAATGGAGCCTGCCAGCACTTCTGTCCCTGGAGAGAGTTGCCAGACCCCTGGCCCTCCAGCACTCACCCTAGTGGTGGTCAATTTAATTCCTCTCCACATGTCCCTGATGCTTTTGAGCTGCTGTCCCTTCACTGGATGCTAGAGCGAGCGAGTTAGTGTACAAACTGCTTAACAGAAGTGTCTAGGTCTCCAGCAGCCTTCCATCCCACTCAGAATCAACCACCACTGGGTTTCACAGCAAGATTTTATGGGGACACCTCTTCCTAACCCAGAGCCAGGGGTCCTGGTGTGGGACTGGGACCTCTCACTCCTCAGGGGAACCTTCTGCAGTGGAGAAATCCCTCCCAATTCTTAATTGTCACACCATCAGTGTGGGACCTGCCTTTTCTATGTCTCTGCCCCTCTGTCAATCTCCACATGGTTTCTTCTGCCAGCACTTCTGTCCCTGGAGAGAGTTGCCAGACCCTTGGCCCTCCAGCACTCACCCTGGTGGTGGTCAATTTAATTCCTCTCCACATGTTCCTGATGCTTTTGAGCTGCTGTCCCTGCACTGGACGCTAGAGCGAGTGAAAGTGTACAAACCGCTTAACAGAAGTGTCTAGGTCTCCAGCAGCCTTCCATCCCACTCAGAATCAACCCCCACTGGGTTTCACAGCCAGATTTTATGGGGACTCCTCTTCCCAGCCCTGGTGCCCAGAGCCAGGGGTCCTGGTGTGGGGCTGGGACCTCTCACTCCTCAGGGGAACCTTCTGCAGTGGAGAAATCCCTCCTAATTCTTAATTGTCACACCGTCAGTGTGGGACCTGCCTTTTCTATGTCTCTGCCCTTCTGTCAGTCTCCACATGGTTTCTTTTTTATATCCTTAGTTATAGAATTTCTGTGCCACTAGTGTTCAGGTTGTTCTCAATGATGGTTGTTCTGTAATTTAGTTGTAATTTTGATGTGGTTTTGGGAAGAGGTGTAATTCAAAAATTTTAAATCTGTGAATACCCCCTTCTTAAAATGGCATGTGTACATTACACTTATCTCAATTTTTGTCATATGACAAACATATTACTTACACCATATTCTCCATATGTATTTCAGTCAGTTCACTAGTTTTTGAAATATTTATCCTAGATAATAAAAGCCCAGAGATCAAATGGCGGAATGACCAGAACAACCAGTTCACCAGTCGCTATGACGCATACTGACTAAATATGACAAACATATTACTTACACCATATTCTCCATATATATTTCAGTCAGTCCACTAGTTTTTGAAATATTTATCCTAGAAAATAAAAGCCCAGAGATCAAACGGCAGAATGACCAGAACAACCGGATGCCCCCTGGTGGTCAGTGTGTTCCCACAGTGGGAGCATTGCTCGGCTGACTAGGATGAGTGGTGCTCCCACAGCAGGCCAATCCCTGCAGGCCATACCCCCCACCAGTGCACGAATCCATGCACTGGGTCTCTAGTATTTTTCTAAAAAACATTTCTGTTTAACATCAATAGACTATTTACTGATTGGCCTAGAATTTGTTGATGTTACCACAGTCCTATTCAAGTTTGTTTTAACTATTATAAAGTAAATGATGATGCCCAAATATAAAATATATATAAATGATGATGCCCATATATAAAAACAAAATAAACTGATGAACAAAATAGAAACAGAGGCATGGATGCTAGATACATGGAACAGACTGACAGCTATCAGAGGGGAGGGTGTTCAGGTTGTTTTTTCAGAGCTACTTGATGATTTTTTTCTAACTATCAATACTGTACTTGTCAGAATAATTCAAGGTGACAGTGTTTTTCTAACAACAATTTTTAGTCATGTACTTCCTTACAAGCATATTTTTTCCTCTGTAAGTATCTCTAGAGCTTTTAAGTGACAAGTATAACATTTTAAATGTGTGAACAAAAGTGGCTTTCTTATTCCCAATCTATATGCTATGCTTGATCCAGCAATAGATAATTTGCATTAACAAATAGGTTCCACGTGAAGTTTTTCTTTCCTCTATTTTAATGTTAAAGCCTTCACATAAATACTATCTATTAATATTTTAGTTTGTAAGCAAATCAGGGTGCATCTTTCTTATTGCTTTTTTTTCCACTATGACTCTTCAAAAATAATATTTACTTCTAATCCATATTTATTTATTTTTTTATTGATTTCAGAGAGGGAAAGAGAGGGAGAAAGACACAGAAACATCAATGATGAGAGAGAATCATTGATTGGCTGCCTTCTGCATGATTGGGGATCAAGCTCACAACAAGGGCATATGCCCTGACCAGGAATGGAACCATGACTTCCTGGTTCATAGGTCGAGACTCAACCACTGAGCTACTGTGGCCAGGCTTTATCTCCATATTTAATTTGCTGATTACTATACTAACTAATTAAAACTATTTTTTAAATATATTTTTATTTATTTCAGAGAGGAAGGGAGAGGGAGAGCGAGAGAGAAACATCAATGATGAGAGAGAATCATTGATCAGCTACCTCCTATATACCCCTTACTGGGGACCGAGCCTGCAATCCTGGGCATGTGCCCTTGACCTGAATCAAAGCTGGCACCCTTCAATCTACAGGCTGACACTCTATCCACTGAGCCAAACCAGCTACGGCTAATTAAACTATTTTCATTGTAAGTAAAATAAATAGTTAAATCAACATTTATAATGTTAACATCACCAAAACTATTATTTACTTGAAATTTACTCTAAATATAATTATATGTTTTTGTTTACCCACATATATAAATCATACACACACACTAAATTAGGGTTCCATTTCTTTGGTCTGATTTTTCCATATTCATTTATTTTTATTGAATTTATTGGGGTGAAATCGGTTCACAAAAAACATACAGATTTCAAGTGTGTCACTCAACAAAACATCATCTACACACTGTATTGTATGCTTATCACCCAAAGCAAAGTCTGTCTCTGTCCCCATTTATCCCACCTTCGCCTATCTCTGCCTACCCATCCCCGCCCCCTCGGCTATTCTGTGTGAGATATATATGTGTGTGTGTGTGTGTGTTTGATAATTCCTTCACCTTATTTCATCCAGCAACCTGAACACCCTCCCCTCTGATAGCTGTCAGTCTGTTCCATGTATCTAGTATCCATGCCTCTGTTTCTATTTTGTTCATCAGTTTATTTTGTTAATTAGATTCCAAATATAAATGAGATCATGTGATATTTGTCTTTCTCTGACTGGCTTATTTCATGTAGTATAATAATCGCAAGGTCCACTCATGCTCTCACAAAAGGTAAGATTCCCTTCTTTTTTATAGCCATGTAGTATTCCACTTTGTAAATGTACCACAGCTTTTTAATCCACCAAGGGGCACTTGGGCTGTTTTCAGATCTTGGCTATCTATACTAATAAAAGGGTAATATGCTAATTAGACCAGACGTCTTCCAGACATCCATCCGGACAAAGCCACAGCGGCTACCAGGGCCAAGGGGCTTGGGAGAGGTGGGACAGCACGGGAAAGGTGGAGCAGCGAAGGAGAACACATCAGCTGTTTTTCAGAAACAAGGTGCAGGCATGACATAACAATTCGCATAACAGGGACACACGCATGTATATGTTGATTACAGGCAGGAGTTTCTGGAAGGACTGATGACACAGTGATTAAAAAGCATAGCTTGTTAGAAAAGGAAATGGCCCTAGCTGGTTTGGCTCAGTGGATAGAGCACTGGACTGTGGACTGAAGGATCCCAGGTTCAATTGCAGAGGCCACTGGAGAGGCACCACCACCGCCAAAGAGGAGGTGGCTCCACCTCCGCGGGAAAGGCAGCAGAGGCGATGTGAGAGAGGCATCGGCGTGGGCCAGTCCAGACCCTTGCCCCTTTCGCAGAGTCCATGGAAAAGGCGCTGCTGCCGCCGCCACCACTGCTCCTTTCGCAAGAGGTGGTGTGGGAGAGGCCTCGGGGAGGGCTGGTCCAGCACCGCAGCCCCTTCCACAGAGGCAGTGGGAGAGGGGACTGCGTGGTCCCAGTCCCAGTGCTGCCCCTTCCGCAGAGGCAGCCACAGAGGCAGCGGCACGGGTCGGGTCCTGATGCCATGCCTCCGCAGAGGATGGACGGGGTGCGACCTCCTGTGCCTCAACCTCCCACAGCCCCTCCCTCAGCCTGCCTGGCCTCAGATCACCCCCCTGACCACCAGTGGGCAGGGGGCGGGGCCAGCACTAAGAAGCAAGGGCCGATGGCCGGCAGTGGCAGCAGCAGCGGGGTAATGGTGGGCGGCGCCTTCCCATTATCGGCCCGGCCCGGTCACCTCCCACAGAGGGAGGCCAGATCGCGGGCCTAAGCCATCAGTAGGACATCCCCTGAGGGCACCCGGACTGTGAGAGGGGGCGGGCCCAGCTAAGGG
>NW_005353887.1:643995-644473 GCF_000412655.1 Myotis brandtii | reverse complement strand
GAGATCGGGAGTTTGATCACTCACTATGACATGCACTGACCACCAGGGAGCAGCATGGGACAAAGGAAGGCCCTGATTGTCCCCGATTGCCGACCAGGCCTAGGAACTCTACCCATGCACGAATTTCATGCACAAGGCCTCTAGTTGTAAATAATGCTGCAATGAGCATAAGGGTGCATATATTCTTTCAAATAAGTGTTGTGGTTTTCTTCATATATAGTCCCGGAAGTGGGATAGCTGGGTTAGAGGGGAGTTCTATTTAAAAAATTTTTAAGGAAACTTCATACTAGTTTCCACTGTGGATGCACCAATCTGCCTTCCCACCAACAATACTGTCTACTTATATAAAAACCCTGGGTGTAACATCACGTCCCAAAGCTTGACCAACCAGAAGGAAGTCAGTCCTGCAGGGGTCGTCTTGGAAATGGCTGTGCCCTCCCCTAGCTGTTTCCTGGAGGGTGAGGTTTCAGGCAGGAAG
>NW_005353887.1:640904-642362 GCF_000412655.1 Myotis brandtii | reverse complement strand
TACTAATTTCCTTTCATCTCTCACATTTCTATTATAGAGAAAGGGCAAATAGCAATATTAAAATATCTCCGCTAATTAATTCCCTTTTAATGTGCACGAATTTCGTGCACTGGGCTACTAGAGTTGAATAAGAGTAATTGCTGTCTTGTTCCTGATCTTAAGGAAAACACTTTTAGATTTGCCCATTCAGTATGCTGTTGGCTGTGGTTTTGCCATTTATGGCCTTTATTCTGTAGGTATGATCCCTCTATTCCCACTTGCTGAATTTTTTTTATCATAAATGGGTGCTAGATTTTTTAAAATCTTTTATTCTGTACCTATTGATATGATCTTGTGATTTTTATCCTTCATTTTGTTTATGTGATGTATCACATTTATTGGTTTGTGAATACTGTATCCACCTTGCATCCCCAGAATAAATCCCACTTTCATCATGTTTTATGAACTTTTTAATGTATTACTGGTTCTGCTTTGCTAATATTTTGTTGAAGATTTTTTTTTAATATATTTTATTGATTTTTTACAGAGAGGAAAGGAGAGAGATAGAGAGTTAGAAACATCGATGAGAGAGAAACATCGATCAGCTGCCTCCTGCACACTCCCTACTGGAGATGTGCCCGCAACCAAGGTACATGCCCTTGACCAGAATTGAACCCGGGACCTTTCAGTCCGCAGGCCGACGCTCTATCCACTGAGCCAAACCGGTTACGGCTGTTGAAGATTTTAGCATTTATATTTATCAGGGTTATTGGCTTATAATTTTTTTCTTTGTAATGTCTATCTGGCTTTGTAATTAGGATAATTCTGGGCTCATAAAAGGAACTTCGAAGTCTTCCTTCCTCTTGAATTTTTTGGAACAGTTTTTGAAGGATAGGTGTTAGTTCTTCTTTGAATGTTTGGTAAAATTCACCTATGAACCATCCAGGCTCTGGGCTTTTTTTTGCTGAGAATTTTTTTTATTACTGCTTCTATTTCATCAGTTGTTACTGGCCTACTCAGGTTTTCTTATTCTTCCTGATTGAGTTTTGGAAGATTGTATTCTTTTTAGGAGTTTGTCCATTTTGCCCCGTTTGTCTAGTTTGTTGGCATATAGTAGTTCATAGTTTTTTCTTACAATCCTTTGTATTTCTGTGGTGTCAGTTGTTACTTCACCACTTTCGTTTCTGATTTTTTAATTTGGGTCCTCTCTCTTTGTTTCTTGACGAGTCAGGATAACGATTAATCAATTTTTTTAAATCTCTTTTTTAAAAATATTTTTTGATTTTTTTACAGAGAGGAAGGGAGAGAGATAGAGAGTTAGAAACATCGATGAGAGAGAAACATCGATCAGCTGCCTCCTGCACACTCCCTACTGGAGATGTGCCCGCAACCAAGGTACATGCCCTTGACCGGAATCGAACCTGGGAACTTTCAGTCCACAGGCCGACGCTCTATCCACTGAGCCAAACCGGTTACGGC
>NW_005353887.1:623284-640725 GCF_000412655.1 Myotis brandtii | reverse complement strand
TTCCCTTCCCTTCCCTTCCCTTCCCTTCCCTTCCCTTCTCTCTTCTTTCCTCTCCTTCCCTTTCCTTTTTAGTTCTTTTAGGTGTAGGGTTAGATTGTTTATTTGAGGTTTTTTTGTTTTTTGTTTTGTTTTGTTTTGCTTATTGATGTAGGCTTGTAATGCTATGAACTTTCCTGTCAGAACTACTTTCACTGTGTCCTATAGATTTGGGGTTATGTGTGTTCATTTTTATTTGTGTCCAGTTAACTTTGATTTCTTCCTTGATCTTATTTTAACCCCTTTAGTATTATATAGTGACCTTCTTTGTCTCTTGTTATGGCCATTGTTTTGATTTCTATTTTGTCTGATCTAAGTATTGCTACCCTAGCTTTTTTTTTTTTTTTTTTTTTGTCTGTTTGGCTTCATAGGTATCTGTGCGCTCAAGGTGGTGAGAAATGGTCCCCTTTCCAAAGTTATACAGTTCAATCACTGTCTGAGTCTCCTCCAAGAGCTTTCTAAGAAAAAGAGCTCCCCAAAGGTTCCTGATGAGTATAGGCAGCAGACCCCTCTGCAAGACATGGCAGAGTGGTGTCACCAGTAGCTGGAGGACAAGGAAGCGCACTCTCCAAGCAGGTGCTATAACAATTAGAGTGCTCAACCCTGGGAAAGTGGCATATAGGTCTCTAGCAGGATTCCTTCTCTCCCAGGCCAACTGAATCCCCACTGGTTTTCCTCACCAGATGCTATGTAGTCTCCTCTCTGTTGCTGTGGGTTGGGGATCCCTGTGTGGGTCGCAACCCCATGCAACTGGGGGTAGGGAGTTTTGCAGCCAAGATGCCCCTCCAGGGTCTCAGCTGCCACATAGGGAGTGGGGGCTAGCCCTTTCCACTTCTCTGCCTTTCTCACCAGTCTTCCTGTAGTTTCTTCTGTACATCTTTGGTTGTAAGATTTCAGTTCAGCTAGTGTTCAGTTGGTTATTTAAGTTGATTGTTCTGTAATTCATCTGTAAATTATAAAGCAATGATGGAAGCAGGTGAGTATAGCTTCCACCTACTCTGCAGCCATCTTGGATGAAATGAAAATTTGTAGATATTTGAAGTATTATCAGCCTATGCTTTACTGTCACAATTTTAAATTTTATCAATAGAGTTTTTAAATGCACAAATTACCTGGCTGGATCACCTCATTGATTGAGCATCAACTCATGTACCAAGAGGTCCCAGGTTTGATTCCTAGTCATGTCACATACCTGTGGTTGCAGGTTGGATCCCCAGAAGAGGGCATGCAGGAGGTAGCCAATCAATACTGATGCATTGATGTTTGTATCTCTCTCTCCCCCTCCCTTCCTCTCTCTCAAATAGCAATAAAACATATTTTAAAAATAAAATAAATGCACAAATTATAAAAAATATGAATTCCCACTGTGTCAATAATTAATTTTCTAAGTTTTAAAATATAGATCCTGACATTATTAAGCAATTTTTATGCATTAGAAAAGTAAAAAATCCAGAAATAGCAAAATTAAAATTACCAAATCAATACATAGTATTTAATAAGTGTTTGTTGTACATAGAACTAGAACTAGGAGCCTTTAAATTAAAAAACTGATATGAAGTTCAGGGACATTAAGTTACAGAATGGTTTAAAAGTGAAAATCAGGAAGTTATTTACCTTTTACAATGATTCCTCATTACAACGGGGGCTCCCGGATGGCAGGGGGTTGGTAAAAATGATTATGTCATCTTATTTTTAGGACAATGACTTAAATTTTATTTATGATTGTCAGAGGCATTTACAAGAAATAACCTAAGATAATTTTTTACTTTGTTCATGAATTAACATTGCTTTAGTTTTGCTTAAATGGCTTAAATGATTTTGTCTGCTTAGGGAATTCTCAAGTCAGATCTCCATTTTGTATTTAATTTTTATAGAAAAAAAATGGAAGTAGGTGAAATAATCAGAATATCAGGTTGGATATAAGTTTTATTTATTCAACTTTACTAGAGAATCATAATTTGCATGGATTCACATTATTTTTGTGTAATAATTTAGGAAATGTGTATTAAATACAGTGTATTATGCTCTGGGGCATAAAACCATACAACACCATGTACCAACCAACCACAGAAGAGTAGAGATTACCAGACTGTATAAGTATAATCACAATGCTTTTTAATACCATTATAATTACCATAATAAAAATGTCTGATAAGAAATATGTTAATTTAAGAAACAATGCATTTTAGCATAATTTGAGAACATCTATGATCTTATTTGATTTTAGGGTTATTTTACAGATTTCTATAGAGAAGAAGAGATGCTAACATATTAAGTACCTCTGAATATCTGACATAGGCACACTTAATGCTTTTGCATATGTTCTGAATACTTTTTAGTTTTCTTTTATTAAATTTCTGTATGAAATAGATATATTTGATGTCTGTTTATATGAGCAACCATGCTGCAGAGGAATTCAGTTTATTCTTTTAGTTCCATTAAATATTTAAGACTGACTTAAAGTTTAATAACTTTAAAGCAGGCATAAACTACAACTGGATAACTGGATAATAAAAAAACACATAAATAAGGAACTGTTTAACTTGAAAGAAGATAATTTTCTTGAGCTCTTAAAATATTATACCTACTAAAAATTAAAACAATGTGGTAACTAGAAAAAGGTGGAGTTTAGTCTTAATCATTGTCACTACAGGGGGTCAGGGACAGCATTACTGTACCAATAATGTACTCAATTGATAATTAAAAATCAATCAGTAATTATGTTTTGTTCTCATGTGATGTATTCAGGAAAATAAATCATTCCAATGGAGTAATGTCAGTTCTATATCATTCATACATTTATTCATTTGAGTATCTGTTTTATACCAGGTTCTCATGTAGGTGCTGGACAAATACAGTGAACAAAACAAATATAATTCCCATTTTATGGAGTTTTCATCTTATTTGTTAGCCATAACAATTGTAAGTTGCAAGGCTCTGTCATTATTCATGCTCTACAGATGAAAATATGGAGGTTTAGGGAGGCTAAATAACTGGCCTGATGGCACAATAAGTAGTAAGTGTCTTCCATGTTAGTCTGACAACAGAGACCACACCCATTATGTCGCACCATACCTCTCCACTAGGTATAGTGTTAGGAGAGATTATCTCTGTCTGAAAGATGCAAAAAAGCAGTGATGCTTTCTTTTCATTTTGAGGTAGATGGGGATAGAGATGTGTGGAAAGAACCACACTAATTTAATATCAACTCTCTGACCAGCCCATTTGCTAGGATCCCAATTAAAACTGTCTATATATATAAAAGGCTGATATGCAAAGTGTCCCCTCAGGAGTTCAACCGGAGACCAGGTGTTCAATCGCTTGCTATGACATGCACTAACCACCACGGGTGGTGCAGAATGAAGGGAGGCCACAGCCGGCAGTCAGCAGCTGGGGAAGGGGGAGGCCCCAGCCAGCAGCCAGGGAAGGGAGGCCCTGGCCGGCAGCCGGAAGGCCCCAATTGGCCATGATCACCAGCCAGGCCTAGGGACCCTACCCGTGCAAGAATTTCGTGCACCAGGCCTCCAGTATTTTAATTTAAAGAGAAAGTAAAGTAGAATAGATAAAAGACAGTCTTGACATTTTGATCCTTGTATTATATTATGGATTAATGCCTTAGAGAATGAATGAGTTTGAATTTTATTTTATCTTATTGCCTTTACATTTCTGAGTTATCACACTGACATCTTATAAATTTAATTATTTTTTCTCAGAAACTAAACTTGATGGAGACTGGTATGTATTTTTATTACCAACTACATATGCTGGTGAAGACCCAAATAAACAGAGCACAAAACTTTATTATATTGTTGTATTCTAGTGTCATCACCTACTAATCAAATATAGAAATTCGTTAAAAAAGAAAACCATTGAATTAGCACAGCTTTACCCATCTGATTCAGAAGGCAGGGTGGAGCTCATCTCTGTTTTCTGGACAGGCTTTTGTAGAACTGTAGAGCCAGGAGGCATATTTATAGCCTTTCAACAATCATACATGGTAATTACAAACAGCAAGGTTGCTGACTGCATAGTCAGATTATCTTCGGTTTGGAGATAACCACTTTAGTTGATGCCAGGGTATTCTTGAAAGAAATATGATTGCACGGTGGAATCTCTATTTGATTTTCCTGCATGCAATTGAAATGTAACTTACGTGCTACTCATGTACTCTCTTCTGCGCTACACTCTTAGGGAACCATATGTTACATTTCCAAGTTTCACAAATATGTTTAGCATTGTTAATCACAAAAACAGTGTGAGATCTCTCATTATCACTGACTTCCTTTCAATAATGGCTTATTGAGTATCTCCTATGCACCCTAGATAGGCAGTTTTGTAAACATAGTTATCAGGAATAGAAAACTAAAAATTTCACTCAGGATTGGTAGAGATTAACAACATAAGTTTATAAATGTCATCTTTCTAATAAATCTCTGGGGTATGATTTCTCAGGAACATTGACGCCATGAATCCTAATGGCTCAGGACCTCATGTCAAGGGTTAATGAACCTAATGTCTCATCTCTCAGTGTTTCTGGATGTTTATTTTAGTTGCTTAGCAAAGTGTAGAAGAAAATGACATTGTACCCTTAAAACATAACTTTTGGTCTAGCACTCTTATTCAAGAAGAGGTAATAATACTTTCTTTTTTTTTGGGGGGGTGGTGCAGAGAAAATGAATAGTTTATCAAGGAACTCCATTGAGAAGAGAAATCTTTGGGCCAAAGGGAAGAAAATGCTGTAAAGGGCATAACCCGTTTTCAGCTGAGGATGTGGGGTCCCAGATTGGAAAGGGTGCAGGCTGGGCTGAGGCACCCCCCTCCACCATGCACAAATTTTATGCACTGGGCCTCTAGATTATATAATAATTTGTGTAATTAATCAAATTATTTTAGCTTGGCCAAAGGGAAGAAAATGCTGTAAAGGGCGTAACCCGTTTTCAGCTGAGGATGTTTTTAAATGTAGGGAAGGTTTGTTTGTTTGTTTGTTTTCCAGTTATCCTTTTCCTTTTATAAAATGTTTCATGAGCCAGAAGATTACTGCAATTGTCAGGAAAGTATTCTTCTAAGTAAGTCTTCATAAAATGTACTAACAACATTTTATACAAGGTTCACAAGCTTTGTTAGAAGTCCCATGCAATAAAAAAGTAAGAAATATATTTTATAACTAATAATGAAGAGATATCAAAGCCAAGTTTTATTAACTCTTGGCATGTTCATTTGTGAGAAATAAAATGTGATATCTGACTTCCTATAGACACATTTAAAAACTTTCAGTGACCATGGCTAATTGTAATTTTTATTTTGAATGCTTCTGAAGTCTTTATTCTGGTTTTCATTATTGCAAGTAGAAAGTTAGATTTTTCAAAGAAATAGATATTGAGGTAGTTATTACATGTGAGTTCTCATGGTCAGGCTAACTTTTCCAGTCACAGTAGGAAAACTCTCTAAATAAGGATACTCTGAATATTAATTTTAACACACACCTCCCCCACTCAATTTACTATAATGAATATGTTTTTAATCTCCTGTCTATTTTTGGAAGACTATTAAGAAAAACTAAAATTTAAATCACATTGCAGGAAAATTCACTGGTAAAGGAGCCTTTTCTGGAGCCATGGACTAACAGACAATTAAGGGCATTCCCTTTTTGTTGAGTCAGTATAAAAATATTAAAAGATGACAAAGCAAATGTATGAAAATAAAATATTAAGTCAAACTATAAGAGAGGAGAGGTGAAAATAAAATATCTAGGCGAACCATGTTAATTCTTTTCTAATACCCCTCTTTCCCTCCCCGGGAATATTTGGTAATGTCTGAAGACATTTTCTGTTGTCACAATTGGGGGATGCTGCTGGTATATAGTGGGTAGAGGCCAAGGATGCTATTTAATATCCCACAATGCACAGGACAGTTCCCCACAGCAAAGAATTATCCAGCCCAACATGCCAGTAGAACCAAGGCTGAGAAACCCTGCTCTAGTTGGTGGCTGTAAACATTTGTTGGTAACTAGGATGTTTTATAGCACTTTTCAGGAACATGATAAAGGGATTTGTTTACTAACTCTCAGTGTTAATGCTACTTTTTGCCTGGGGAAGCACCATAATGTCATTTTTAGACACTTCATTTCTCTTGTCCCCTTCTTACACTGACTCAGAACTGAGTCTATGTTAGCTCAAGCTAGCCTATCATATTCTCTGCAGTTACATCAAACTTTTATATTTGTTCTTTTTCTCGGAACTATATTCTATTCTAGTAAAGACATTTAGTAGTTAATATTTTTAAATTTTTATTGCATTTCAACAATAAAATAGCTAACTTATAATTTAATTTTTTTATTTATACTTAACTTATACTCAGCATTTCACTGGGTGTTTATCTTATGAAAGATGATTGCATTAGTATATCACAAGAAGTTAAAGGAATTCTTAAGATAGTTCTCATCCCAAGTATCTTATAAAATTGGTAACATTAGTTTAATATTATTGTTCCATGTTAATTGACACAAATGGTATTTTCAACTTCCACTTAGTGTGGAACTGAATAAAAACATACACCTAATGAAAAACAAATAATGCATAGGTGGTCTCAATCTTTATGTAAATATTTCTTTGTAAATCCTAGTGAAGCAAGTTTCACCTAGCGAAATGTGAAAACATTTTTAATCTATTGTGATGGCTTTGAAATGAGTTTTTTTGTATATATGGCAAGCGGCAGCAGAAGAAGAGTTATTACTAAGGGATAAAATGATTGATTAACTTTGGTCAAAGCTATTATTTTACAGATTTAACCAGTGACTGAAGTAGCAATTATCATTCAAAATAAACACTTCTGTGAAGGCATATTTAGTATGAGTCCTTAGATTTTTTAAGTGATAAACACACACACACACACACACACACACACACACACACACACACGGGGGGTAGCAAGAGGGAGATGTCTAGAAAGGTGTACACCAACATATCTTAACTGTGTTTGTGTTGGGATTATGTGATTTCTCTGTTCTTTTTATTTATAGCTACGCAGTTAGGCATCAATCAGGCCGGCAGGGGAGCGGTTAGGGGGAGATCAGCTGGCAGGCAGAAGCGGTTAGGGGCAATCAGGCAGGCAGGCAGGCGAGCAGATAGGAGCCAGCAGTCAGGATTGTGAGAAGGATGTCCGACTACCAGTTGGTCCCATAGGGGTCCCAGATTGGAAAGGGTGCAGGCTGGGCTGAGGCACCCCCCTCCACCATGCACAAATTTTATGCACTGGGCCTCTAGATTATATAATAATTTGTGTAATTAATCAAATTATTTTAGCTTGGCCATAGTGGCTCAGTAGGTTGAGCATTGTTCCATGCACCACAGGATTGCTAGTTTGATTCAGTCAGGGCTCATACCTGGGTTGCAGTTCTGATCGACGGTGGGGGAGCGTATGGAAGGCAACTGATTGATGTTTCTCTCTCACATCGATGTTTCTGTCTCTTCCCTTTCCTCTCTCAAAGCATGTCTTCAAGTGAGGGAAAAAAAACCCCACAGTATTTAAGAGAATGACTTGTTTTTCCTTGAACATTGGGATTTTATTTTGTTATCGTTATCACTTATCAATTTTGGGTGGCATATTACTAGAGAACAGGCAGTATACCCTTCAGTTTCCTTAATGCCACACTGTTCTTTTTATTTATAGCTACTATTTTTTCCATAATGAATGCATATATTTGTAGAGTAAAACCTATAGACACATTTAAAAACTTTCAGTGACCATGGCTAATTGTAATTTTTATTTTGAATGCTTCTGAAGTCTTTATTCTGGTTTTCATTATTGCAAGTAGAAAGTTAGATTTTTCAAAGAAATAGATATTGAGGTAGTTATTACATGTGAGTTCTCATGGTCAGGCTAACTTTTCCAGTCACAGTAGGAAAACTCTCTAAATAAGGATACTCTGAATATTAATTTTAACACACACCTCCCCCACTCAATTTACTATAATGAATATGTTTTTAATCTCCTGTCTATTTTTGGAAGACTATTAAGAAAAACTAAAATTTAAATCACATTGCAGGAAAATTCACTGGTAAAGGAGCCTTTTCTGGAGCCATGGACTAACAGACAATTAAGGGCATTCCCTTTTTGTTGAGTCAGTATAAAAATATTAAAAGATGACAAAGCAAATGTATGAAAATAAAATATTAAGTCAAACTATAAGAGAGGATAGGTGAAAATAAAATATCTAGGCAAACCATGTTAATTCTTTCTAATACCCCTCTTTCCCTCCCCGGGAATATTTGGTAATGTCTGAAGACATTTTCTGTTGTCACAACTGGGGGATGCTACTGGTATATAGTGGGTAGAGGCCAAGGATGCTATTTAATATCCCACAATGCACAGGACAGTTCCCCACAGCAAAGAATTATCCAGCCCAACATGCCAGTAGAACCAAGGCTGAGAAACCCTGCTCTAGTTGGTGGCTGTAAACATTGCTGAAACAGTTGTTGGTAACTAGGATGTTTTATAGCACTTTTCAGGAACATGATAAAGGGATTTGTTTACTAACTCTCAGTGTTAATGCTACTTTTTGCCTGGGGAAGCACCATAATGTCATTTTTAGACACTTCATTTCTCTTGTCCCCTTCTTACACTGACTCAGAACTGAGTCTATGTTAGCTCAAGCTAGCCTATCATATTCTCTGCAGTTACATCAAACTTTTATATTTGTTCTTTTTCTCGGAACTATATTCTATTCTAGTAAAGACATTTAGTAGTTAACATTTTTTTAATTTTTATTGCATTTCAACAATAAAATAGCTAACTTATAATTTTTTTATTTATACTTAACTTATACTCAGCATTTCACTGGGTGTTTATCTTATGAAAGATGATTGCATTGGTATATCACAAGAAGTTAAAGGAATTCTTAAGATAGTTCTCATCCCAAGTATCTTATAAAATTGGTAACATTAGTTTAATATTATTGTTCCATGTTAATTGACACAAATGGTGTTTTCAGCTTCCACTTAGTGTGGAACTGAATAAAAACATACACCTAATGAAAAACAAATAATGCATAGGTGGTCTCAATCTTTATGTAAATATTTCTTTGTAAATCCTAGTGAAGCAAGTTTCACCTAGCGAAATGTGAAAACATTTTAATCTATTGTGATGGCTTTGAAATGAGTTTTTCTGTATATATGGCAAGCAGCAGCAGAAGAAGAGTTATTACTAAGGGATAAAATGATTGATTAACTTTGGTCAAAGCTATTATTTTACAGATTTAACCAGTGACTGAAGTAGCAATTATCATTCAAAATAAACACTTCTGTGAAGGCATATTTAGTATGAGTCCTTAGATTTTTTAAGTGATAAACACACACACACACACACACACACACACACACACACACACACGGGGGGTAGCAAGAGGGAGATGTCTAGAAAGGTGTACACCAACATATCTTAACTGTGTTTGTGTTGGGATTATGTGATTTCTCTGTTCTTTTTATTTATAGCTACTATTTTTTCCATAATGAATGCATATATTTGATAATAATAGAGTAAAAATTTAAAAAATCATATGTGAAGGAGAACAGGTTTGAAACATAAAATGTTAAATATTTTGTGTCCCGACAATCCTAATGTAGCTAGTGCTCCGTCCTCCCAACATTTAACTCATCGTTGATCTGTTCTCAACAGAAGAGCTAGAGGCTGCTGCTCAGAACCTTCCAGTGACATTCAGTTTTTCTGCGGGTTAATTTAAAGCCCTTATATAGTCTGACCCGCCTACCATTCCCATCCCTTTCACTTCTCTAAGCTCTTTGTTTTCTCTCTCTGGGCACACCCACTCTGCTATTACTACGCTGGCTTTGCTTCTAATGTGTGCACATATCTCCACTCTCAGGGATTGTGTTCCTCTGATCCCTCTGCCTAGAATTATCTTCCACTACATAATTCATGCACAATAGCTCACCTCTTAAAATCTCATGGCCTAAATCATATTGTAGGATTGTGAGAAGGATGTCCGACTACCAGTCGGTCCCATAGGGGTCCCAGATTGGAGAGGGTGCAGGCTGGGCTGAGGCACCTCCCCCCACACCATGCACGAATTTTATGCACTGGGCCTCTAGATTATAAAATAATTTGTGTAATTAATCAAATTAATTTAGCTCGGCCATAGTGGCTCAGTAGGTTGAGCATTGTTCCATGCACCACAGGATTGCTAGTTTGATTCAGTCAGGGCTCATACCTGGGTTGCAGATCTGATCGACGGTGGGGGAGCGTATGGAAGGCAACTGATTGATGTTTCTCTCTCACATTGATGTTTCTGTCTCTTCCCTTTCCTCTCTCAAAGCATGTCTTCAAGTGAGGGAAAAAAAACCCCACAGTATTTAAGAGAATGACTTGTTTTTCCTTGAACATTGGGATTTTATTTTGTTATCGTTATCACTTATCAATTTTGGGTGGCATATTACTAGAGAACAGGCAGTATACCCTTCAGTTTCCTTAATGCCACACTGTTCTTTTTATTTATAGCTACTATTTTTTCCATAATGAATGCATATATTTGATAATAATAGAGTAAAAATTTAAAAAATCATATGTGAAGGAGAACAGGTTTGAAACATAAAATGTTAAATATTTTGTGTCCCGACAATCCTAATGTAGCTAGTGCTCCGTCCTCCCAACATTTAACTCATCGTTGATCTGTTCTCAACAGAAGAGCTAGAGGCTGCTGCTCAGAACCTTCCAGTGACATTCAGTTTTTCTGCGGGTTAATTTAAAGCCCTTATATAGTCTGACCCGCCTACCATTCCCATCCCTTTCACTTCTCTAAGCTCTTTGTTTTCTCCCTCTGGGCACACCCACTCTGCTATTACTATGCTGGCTTTGCTTCTAATGTGTGCACATATCTCCACTCTCAGGGATTGTGTTCCTCTGATCCCTCTGCCTAGAATTATCTTCCACTACATAATTCATGCACAATAGCTCACCTCTTAAAATCTCATGGCCTAAATCATATTGTAAATATGCAATTCACATTTTCTGTTTTTCTTTCTCATTTAATTTTTCTCTTAGCAGTTGTCACTATCTAATGTGTTAGTATTTCATGCTTTTATTTTGTCTCCCCATTTGAATATAAGCACAAGGAAGGAAGGAAATTATTTTTATTGCTATACCCCTGCACTTAGAAGAGTAGCTAACCACTGGCAGACACTCAGTAAGTGGCCAATGATTGAAGGATGCCAGAGGCTTGCAAAGCACAAGGTTGATGCTAGTTTTCAAGAGTGCCACATTTGTTTTAGTTTTAATTCCTGGTATAAGATTTAAAGGACCTACAGAGTTAATCTTGTATCACCAATATGCATAAGCTTCATCAATATCTGTTTTGATGAAGCTTATGCACAGAATTTGTTCATTCTCTTGTTGCCTGAGCAGAAGTCTTTTTCATTCACAGCATGATGTTCAGCACCCAGTACAGTGCCTGGGCTACCGTAGTTGTTCAGTAAATATTTGTTTAACATGAATAGATGAAATTTATTATAAAATTAATTTGTTTATGATATTGCCAAGAAATTTAGACATCTGTCCACAGCTAAAATAATGATTTCCTTATGTAACTGCAATGAAATAAAAACTCACAGAAGCATTATTATGTAAGTGGTTTCATGCCAGATTTTGGCTTAAGAAAGACACATTGGTTATGGTCTGGGACAATTTACTTAATATGCTAAATTTTCCATATCCTTATATTAAAAAATGGGATAACATCTAATTCCCAGGATTTTTCTAAGAATAAAATTATATGTTGTATATGAAATACTATGTGAGTGATAGGAATAGCTAAGGAAACCTCTTCAAAAGTCCCCAGTGATGGGAAGAGGATTCAGGCCAGATTTCTAAAATAATTTATTCTTTTCTTTATTCACTTACCTATTGATTTATCCAATTAAAGTTGAGGAGCTTCTACGTTTTCCGTGACTACGCTATATGTGAGCCATAAAAAATTAATGTGTACCAGTCATCAAAATTATTTTTCTTATGGAGAGAAGCACATACATAAGCAACTAATATGCATTTTAAGAAGCATTGTGCTTTTGGTTTATGCGAGCATTTCTTAGGCAGCATGGATTCAGCACTCCATCTGATGTTTCTAGTTCAGTGTGTATCAGAAAAGAGAAAAGCAGTTATCAAGGTGAACAAAAGGGAATTAATGGCCGGCACATCAAATAGGAAGGGTACAGAGAGAGGAGAGAACATGGAGAATGACAAAAATGGGAACAGCAAGAGGGATCACTATAAATATAACTAAAATGGGTAATGTCTCAAATTCTTTTAGACTGACAGAGTCCCCAATGGAGAACTGTTGTTTGTGTCCCTTTGGATATTTAGGTAACACCCAGACTAATAGGTCATTACCTATTGACATGCAAAATGATCAAAGAATAGGACCTGTGCCTTGGCTCCCCAAAACAATAAATCAATTTAAACTTGTATCTGCAGGGACTTTGAAACATCTTAGTCACTCAATTAGAAAAAAAATAGACTGTGATGTCTTACAGTTTGAAGAGGAATTTTGAGTTACTTAAAAGAGCTTCTGAATTAGCCATGGGACACAAACTCCAGTACCTAATTAAGGGCACTTGGACATTTTTGTGAAATCCTCTTAGGGATGTTTAAAAAATGAGTTTATGGTATGTATCCAGTTTTAGTTAGTTACTAAGACCCCTGAACTGTCTCTCAATTACAAATAGTCTTTTTTTTTTCCAGAAAGCGATGATCACTTACAGTCCAAATGGTCATGGGCAAAGTAACTACATGTCACTTTCTGCCATACCAGCTTGTTCTTCATTTTTTGTAACTACATGTCACTTTCTGCCATACCAGCTTGTTCTGATAACCAGCTGTATAAGTAACCAGCTCTCTGTTGATTTGTCTCCTTTCTAACTTCTGCAAAATAAATAAATAAATGAATGAATGAATGAATGAATGAATAAATAAATAAATAAATAAATAAATAAATAAGGAAAGGAAGGAAGGTAAGAAGAAAGAAAGAAGAAAGAAAGAAAGAAAGAAAGAAAGAAAGAAAGAAAAGAAAGAAAGAAAGAAAGCAAGCAGGCATCAGGGCAATAGGTCTCAGCTCTCTCTCTCTTAAAAATGCTGTAGCTATTATCTATATCCCATGCAGAGTTTATAGGAAACTTTTAAAATTTCCTATACTGTTGCTCTCGGCAGGGTGTGTGTTGTAGGGGAGGCAATGCAGGCCTGGAGTCCAGTTAGTTGGCTCTGGTCTACTTTCCAGTTTTAGAGATAGGCCTCCATCCTTTTGTCCCAACTTGTGTTTAAATGATTACAGTATAATTTTCAAAAAATTAAAAACATGACTCTTAATACAAATGTAAAGTAAATGTCTATCAAAGATTTTATTCAACATAGTACTTAGATTATCAGTGACATATTAACATTTTTTTCAAACTACATTTGACTAACTAGATATTTATAGGCACTGAAGAATGTTAGAATAAGATTGATGGAGTTATCCATTTATCCGAAATTATTTGCAGTTCTACTGCATATTCTACAGGGTACCCCAAAAATGTATACACACTTTTTTTTCTGATAGCTAAGCTGATGTTTCTTTCTTTCCAGATTTAACCCATTGGAATTAATAATTATTCAAAGCGTGTATATATTTTTTTTGGAGGACACCCTATATATGGTAACATCTGCTCTTACAGAATTGTAAAATAGCCTTATAAATAGGAAGTCAGTGCATCATCCTATCACAGAACACTACACTGAACAGTGACCCAGAAATCTCTTTGCCTGTTCCCAATACCTATATTGAATTTTGGGAGCCATGTACTCAAACTGTTTCCTCTGATTGTTTTGAGAAAGGATGTGGACTTTTTTTAGCACCTTCTTTAGAGTTGACCTTTAACACTTGCAATTCTCTTTGTCTGTTATTGTTGCTATTGCTTATTCCCCAGTAGTATTCCCTGAGTTAGTTCTTCTTTACTCCTTACTATCCTAGGAGCTAATCCTGACAATGACAAATACATACTTCAGACCCAAATGACCAGCCCTGATGGCCTCAACCAGATACACGGTGAGCTCTCAGAAATTCTGAGGACTACACTGCACCATATTTGCTCCTACTTGAACACTTTATTAGTCTTTTTAGTAGGCATTTTATTCATCTTCTTGTCACACTAAGGCTGCATAATAAACTTCCCCTAAACCCAGTGGCAACAAACTTTTATTTCTTTGCTCATGGGACTGTGGTTTGGACATGGCTGTGCTGGGTTCTACTGGGATGTCCTGGGTTTGCTTCCAGGCTGAGGCTCCATGTGTTTCTTCATTTTTCCTTGGACTGGGGGCCATCCAGAGCATATTCTTGTGTTACATCACCAAAGGGAAGAATCTTGTAAACTGCATGATTATTGTCTCACATTTGAGTATATTCCCTTAGCCAAAGCTAGTTTCAGAGAACAGCCAGCTCTCTGTGGAGCAGGAAGTATATTCTTTGCAAGGTGGGAGGTAGAAGAAAGTTAATATTTAACTAATAAAAATCCAAACTATCACATATATATTTATGAGACATATTTCTAATATACCAATTTCTAGGTGAATCTTAGCTAAGATAAGAATCCTCTGAGGTGAACATTGCACAAAAGTGATCTTTTAAGAATCTAGAAGGATATACAATGGTCAATATAAAGATATTTCCTGAGCACTTATGCCATGCCAGGCAGTTGGTTAGATGTTAGAACCCATTATCTCTCATGCTAAAAATAACCCACCAAGTAAATTATAACAGAGATTCAGAGAGGGTAAATTGTCCTGAATTCATACCATTAGTTAGTGGCAGACCTGATTTCTCTTCTTTTATTTATACTTACACCAGTTACTATGTTAAATAACTTATAGGTTTTACACCATCCTATATAATAAAAGCCTAATATGCTATGTGTCCAGTTGTCAGGTCATCCATTCAACCAATCAAAGCATAATATGCTAATGATATGCTAAGGCTGCTCAAACGCTCGCTATGACTTGCACTGACCACCAGGGGGCAGACAGTCTATCAGTCAACCAGTCGCTATGATGTGCACTGACCACCAGGGGTCAGACACTCCGACCGGTAGTTTAGCTTGCTGCTGGGGTCCGGCCAATCGGGACTGAGCGGGCATGCCCTGGAACCCTCCCACGTCCCTCCTGGCCCCGATTGTGCACCAGTGGGGTCCTTCGGCCTGGCCTGCACCCTCTCGCAATCTGGGCCCCTTCAGGGGATATTGGAGAGCTGGTTTCAGCCCAATCCCGCAGGCCAAGCTGAGGGACCCCACTGGTGCATGAATTCGTGCACTGGGCCTCTAGTTTAATTATAAAAAATAACAATAGTATCCCCACTTTTTTATGAGAAAACTAGGCTAATTAGGATTAAATAATATGCCAAAGATAAATTATACAGACTTGGGCAAAAGTAGGTCTGCAGCTGTGAATATGTGAAACACAGAGTTTATTCTTGTATTATTATTTAACTGTATTATTTTCCATGCGGAAAACTTTAAATCTACTTTCCCCGCACTCTGTTTAATACTTAATCAAATGAAAGAATAGACCTCAAATTCCTGGTTAAATTCTGCCTTGGGGGCTTTTTTCATTTCCTCTCTAACAGCAATCCATCTTGTTTACCTACTTCAATCAATCCATATCTTAACCTTAAGTCTCTTTTCTTTTTGCCTGTAACCTGTGACCTTTTCACCCCAACTTTGCCATTTGATACAGACCCTTTGCACTCTGGACCTCAGTTCAACTTGGCTGTGTCTGCTTCAGACTAATAACCCAGTTCAGACTGTTAATCAAACCTTTTGCTTCAGCATTCGATGTTCCTATGCTTGTCTAGGAATTTTGCTCCAGAGTGACAGCTCAGCAAAAATGGCCTAAATGCCATCCCTTGAAGATAAGGAAATAGCTTTCCTTTGTAATAATTGGACATTTAATGCTATGAGTTAGAATGGAAAGTTACCTGAAATTATATTTCACAGATCATATCTGTTCACATTGTTTTCATTAATCATTCATTCTTTTTAAAAAAGATTTCATTTAATGCTTTCATATGTAAAACACTGAGAGGCACAGAAGAATAGAGATATGAAAATTAGACATTACTCTGAAATGGATTCATCTATTAAGAAAATTACACTTACTAGAGAAACCACATAGTAAAATAAAACACCGTGTTCCTAACTTTGGCATCTCTCCTTCCCCAGTGTAGAAACATTTGGTCCCTCACCCACATTCTGGTATCTCATCAGTCTTTGTCTGCTGCTCCTACCATCCACATCATTAGGCTCAGTGATACCCTGTATCTGGAACCTGAATTGCACTTCAGTTCCTAAGCCAATTTGGACTGAATTGAGGAGCAGATTTGTCTGATCTCTACCCCTCTCAGTCTACCTCCATTTTAGATGAGTGTAGTATCATCTTCCTCTTTTGTCATCTTTCTGTGAACAAATGCCTCACAGCTGACCTGAGGCCTTTTATTTTGATTCAGTGTCAAAGCTCCACTTGCCTCCCCCCAAGAGTTCTACTCCCAGTGATGGAACCATTGTACTTGGAATTCTGATTCTTTTTAAAAAAATCTTTATTGTATTACATATGTCCTTCCCCACTTTGACCTCTTCTAGCCTGCCCCCACCACCACCCTAGGCCTTCACCACCCTAGTGTCTGTGTCCATCGGTTATGCATATATGCATACAAGTTCATTGGTTGATCTCTTCCCACCTATCCTCCCCTGCCTTCCCTCTAAAGTCCAATTCTTGACACCTTGCTACAGGAGTTGGAACTATGTTTCTATTCTTCACTATTAGACTAGACTGAATCTAGAGATATCTATGAAGTTGTGAAATACTTATTTAGCACCTTAATATAGTTAGATACTGCTATAAGTACTTTATAAATACTACAGGGGAGGGAGTATTATCATCCCCATTTTATAGATAAAGTAACCCAGGCAATATGGCTCACAGTCTATACACTTAAGCACCATGCAACCTGCTTCTCAAATTATATTTTCCACTTACAGCTGTGCCTTCATTGCCAACACTCATAACTCTAACCTTGTCCCTAGAACCTGTGCCCTCATAGGAAATGGAGCCAGTGTTGACTTGCAGCCCTCCCTGCCATTAGCTCCATTGGCCATAGTGCCTTAGCAAACTCAGAGTTTTCCCAATAGTACCAGTCTGCTCTATCCCCCTCCTTTTTTTTTTTTTTGTATTCCTGGGCCTCCTAAGTGCAACTTGCTTGCCTATCACCTATCACATTCTCTCCCTATTTAGAGTCACTTTCCTAATAGCTACATTCTGATCTTCTACCTATCCAGTACCTGTTAAATTATTATAATTCCAGTATAGACCTTCTAGCTTGC
>NW_005353887.1:610725-621977 GCF_000412655.1 Myotis brandtii | reverse complement strand
CGTACGCTAATTACCATGTTTCTCTTTTATTAGTGTAGATCTCCTCAGACATACATATCATGAGATAACAACTGTGGTGCAATGTTATTACCATAGAAGATCAACCATTATGTTATCTGATCCATCTTTTAGCTTTTTAACCTTATGAATGGGAGTGTAGGTACATAATACCTATATCTAATTACCATGTTTCTCTTTTATTAGTGTAGATCTCCTCAGACATACATATCATGAGATAACAACTGTGGTGCAATTCAGTTACCATAGAAGATCAACCATTATGTTATCTGATCCATCTTTTAGCTTTTTAACCTTATGAATGGGAGTGTAGGTACATATCTATACCTATATTAGATGTATTAATAAGTATATATGTTTGAAACTTACAGAAAATGGAACAATCTGGCCATAGGAAAAAAATTTTCAAATGAAATATTAGAATATTAATATAAGGTTTTATACCTTAATACTGACAATTTACAAATGGATTGACAGAAATTATTGACAGATTACACAAATTTGAGTTCAAAACAGTATTAAATTTCCATTTAAATTGTAAGTTAAAATGTTTGCATTATAAACATAAAAATATAACATGTATATTTGTTGAATTACTACTCAGCATAGTAAAAACAATGTTGCCATTACAAAAGCCTAGAATGTGCATAATAGGCTTTAATATCAATATAATACAGAGTTATCTTAATCAGTTCATTTAACTGATCTGAAAATTGACAATTGATTTCTTAAATTAATTTGGATTGATTTTTTTTTCTTCCTTAGCCTGATGGCACTAACAGGAAAAATAAATAACAGCAGAAAAAATTCAATACAGTCACGCACCGTTTAATGACAGAGAAATGTTTTGAGGAATGTGTCATTAGGCAATTTTGTCATTATGTGAACATGATAGAGTGCAGTTACACAAACCTAAATGGTATAACTTACTGCTCATCTAGGTTATATGGTATAACCTATTGCTCCTACGTTACAAACCAACACAAGATTAAAATCAAACACAAAAGAAAATGATTCATATAAAAGATAAACACAAAATACATGAGGAGGTTACTGATGTAACATGGTGTACTTTTTTACAGCAAACTTTCTATAAGAAAAAAATAACAAAATGTATAGTATAGTAAATACATAACCCAGTAACATAGTTGTTTAATATCAGTACCAAACATTGTGCACTGTACACAATTGCATGTTGCTATGCTTTTATACAACCTCCAACACAGTAGGTATGTACACAGCAGCATCACCACAAACACATGAGTAATGTGTTGTGCTACGGCATTATGATGGTTATGACATTGGTGTGCAATAGGAATTTTTTTAGCTCCATTATAATCTTATGGGACTGCTGTGGTATATGGGGTCCCTAGTGAACCAAAATGTCATTATGCGATGCATGCCTGTCCTCACAATGCTTAGATAATCTTCTTTTGCAAAAATAATTGTTTACAGCCGCTGATCATTGAGCAATTTTTCTGTGCTGAGAAGATCTGGAGTGGTTCAGAAATTAGTCCATAGTAACACAGCTAGTAAGCAGTGGGGCCAGGAATATGCCCTAGGTCTCGCTAAGTCAATGAGCATTCTACAGTATTTATGTCCCCTCAGCCTCTCAATTATGCTGCCAAATGTAAAAACAAAATAAGAAAAAACACAAACTTTCTCATGAAAAAGTTAAAATAGTAAGATATAAGTAAGCATAAGAAATGTAGAAGGGCAAAATTATTGATTTCTCCTTTGTTGTAAAGTTGAAATGATGGCTGTTGTCAAATCATAGGCAAAACCATGAATAAGAACTTATTCTGTACTCAATGTACTATTTAAACAAAGAAATGAAAGAATATTATTTTGACTCTGGCAGCTTAATTTCTAAATTGGGATATCTTTCATTTATATTCAATATGACGGTAAAATAAGGGAGTACTTGAAATTATGAATATTTATATGCCCTTGCACTTGGTTCTCAGAATGTACCTCAATGGGCCACATAGCTAATATTTCAAACTGAATATAACCACATTCCATCTGGAATAAATGTAGGGCTTGGTAATGAGCATTTGAAATATGTCATGTTTAAGCAAGCAATGTATAGTAATGATAGTAATGTACAGTACAGATGAGAGAATATAAAGTAATTGCAAAAGACAAAATACTTTGGGGTCTTTCAATTTTCAGGTATTATTATGGGAATAACAGGATTGTTTTTCTATACTGGAGCATGTTTTTAATATAGGGCTGTCTTAAAATTAATTTATTTGCTTTTAGATAATGAAAAATTCTACTCACTGAAGGCAGTTTATTAAGCTTTAATGATAATACAACCACAGTAGCATGACAAAAACAAATTATAACATGAATTTAGGTAATTACATATTATTTTATTTTAGAGAAAAAATCAAAATCACCTTTTAAACTTGAATGCTATTATTTTTAGTAAAAATGATAAATCATGTTGGATATTCATATATTGCTAATTGTTCAGATACTTTTATTTAAAATATTTATTTAAAGTATCTATATATATATAAAAGCCTAAGCGACCATTCGACTGTTCGACCTGTTGCTATGATGCACACTGACCACCAGGGGCAGACTCTCAACGCACAGGCATGGAAATATGGAACAGACTGATGAATCTCAGAGGGAAGGAGGAGTGGGGAGGGCGGGAAGAGATTAACCAAAAATCTTATATGCATACTAGAGGCACCTCGACCTGGCCTGTGGGCATTGGGCCGAAACCAGCCCAGTGCATCGATGTGTGCACCAGTGGGGTCCCTCAGCCTGGCCTGCACGGATCGGGCCAAAACCGGCAGTCCGACATCCCCTGAGGGGTCCCGGATTGCGAGAGGGTGCAGGCCAGGCTGAGGGACCCCACTGGTGCAGGAATCCGTTCATTGGGCCTCTAGTATTTAATAAGTAATCATTATTGGGTATTTATAGTTGTATTAACAACCTCTACCAATATATTTCTACATATATTGGATTTTAAAATTATGACATAAATTTGATCTGGATATCTGTTGAATAGCATCTTGAATCTCAGAGGATGTGATTTAACAGAACCCTGGAACTAGGTTCCTTAGGTACCAGGATTTTCAGAGTCTGTGACTTATGGAAATTGACATAAAGATGATAGCTAGACATAGATGTAATTTTTTTAGTATATGTTGTGGACTGAATTGTGTTACCTCCAAAATTCATATCTTGAAGTCCAAACTTCCAGTACCTTAGAATGGGATGATTTTCTTATACTTGAAGCTAAAAACAGACCCTGACACATATACATACATAGAGCAGGTTCTCAAATAGCATAATTTCATTCAAAGCCATTTTGTTATAACATGGATGAAATGCCGTAGGGACTTAACTCTTGTTTATATCTGTTAGCCTATGGGAAGATTGGTGTCCTTATGCCTTGCTTTGTTTAAAGTTATAGAACCTATTAACAACATTAAGTGAGGACTTACTGTGCTACATATATAAATCTTTATGCTAATTACTTTACATATTAATTATATATTAAATTGATGGGTTTGTATGTATCTATGTAATTACAAATTATATACATGTAAATTGAATAGATATATGTGGATATATCTAGCTGCTTATAGATAGGTATGAAGAAATGTACACTGGACAGAGAAAGAACTACATATCTATTTACATCTAATATATATGGTATGTGTGTAAGTATATATAATTCTCTGTCTAGTGTATTCTGATTCATTCTTCAAGGTTTAGCTCGAAGATACTTCCTCTGGGAAGCACCCTCATTCTGCTTTCTTAAGACCTGAATGTGCTTTTGTTATAACATTTATTTATTTTTATATACACTTCTTTATTAGTTGATGGGCAGGTACATTTTCCCACTTCTTTATTAGTTGATGGGCAGGTACATTTTCTCAATCATCATTAGTGTACATTTTAATAGATAATAGATTGATAAAACATTCTAATGTTTCAGTTAGATTTCATTTTTACTATATCTCTTTAATTAGTGTTCTCAGGGCCTTTCCAATGCCCTATGTATTATTATGTACAAAAAAGGTATTCTGTGATATAATTGATTGACAACATATACAATCCTATATAATAAAAGGCCAATATGCAAATCGACCAAACGGCAGAATGACCGGTTGCTATGACACACACTGACCACCAGAGGGCAGATGCACATTGCCTTGTAGACTGTGGTGAAAGATAGTTGCACTGTGTTAAGCCATGAAATGTTGGAGTTGTTTTTGTTAATGAGGCATAACTTGACATGCTGACTGATATAGCGCCATTCTAGATGCTGAGGATATAATAGTGAGCAAAGCAGATAAAGTACCTTCCTACATGAAGCTTATGTTCAAGCAATGAAACTAAAACATTAAAATAATAATGACAAGTTGATATGTAATATGAAGACAGATAGTATGAAGTGCTTATAAAAATAAAGTTGAGTAAGGAGATAAAGAATGGCAGTGGGTACAATCTTAGACAGAATGGTCAGGAAAGTCACATCTGCCGAAGTGGTACTTGATCAGAGACCTGACATAAAGGAGAACAAGAGCCCTCAGGGCCTTCTGCTACAAATGGTCACAGAGCTTCCAAAACAAACTGTGTGCATACAGTCCTGAGCCCACCAGGACTCTTGGAAATATGTGGAGAAACCATGAGGACATTTGGAGACTACGGGGAAGGGGGTGCTGCATGTGAACCACACAGAGCCCGAGTGCCTGCATGAGCAAGGGGAGACTCTCGTGTAGGAAGAAGCATTTAAAGGCTGTATGAACACACAGATCAATAAGCCTTGGTAATAAGTGAGAGAAGAAAGTTTTCAATATGGGAATGATATGATTAGACTTATGATTTCAAAAGATCAGCTTTGACTTCTTGGCAAATAACAAACAAGAAGGGCAAGAGGGGAAGCAGAGAGACTGGTTAGTAGGCTATGGATAGTTGGGGTAGAGGTGACACAAAGTGTCAAAATTAGACTGGAGATGGAGCCAACAGCGTTTGCTCTGACATTGTGGTTATAAGGTGAAGGGAGTGCGGCAAGCACAGGAGAAAGAAGCCGAGAGCAGGGGATGCAAGGAGAGATTAGGGAGAAGGGCTGAAAACATTACTAACTAGAAAGAGAGGATGCCAGAATGAATTCCTGGAACAAATAGAATGAGCAGTCAGATCTCATTCTGAATTCCAGAGCAGATTTGACCTTGATCTATATTAAGGAGCTAATACTCTAACACAGTTATTCTTTCCTTACAAGATTACCTAAGATTCATGTAGCGCACACTGTTGGTAGCCTGCCCAGATCCCCGTGATAAATTGCCACTCCTCTGCGTGTAGGTCCAAGCAGTCGGCCAGCACCTCTGCCTGAGGGCCCTCCAGGTAGATGCAAAGTGCCAGAGAACTAATTCCCTCTGTGGGAAGCCCTCAGACAATTACTTCCAGAAGCTGGTGGGTAAATAATCTAGCTCTGAGGTGGGCATTCCATGCTGGCACCTAGAGTTTCCTGGTGAGATTCAATGTCAATTGTCCAGATTGGTAACATGTCTGATAATTCTCTCTGGATTTGTGTCCTGTTCTTCGCTGGCTCACCTCTGTTCTCCCTGATGATGTTTCCTAGGATCACCTCCCCAAATAAACTATTGCCCTCAATCCTTTCAGCAGGATCTGCTTCTAAGGAAACCCAAATTAAGACAGTCCATACATAGATAACAATTTTTTAAAGTTGAATAATTTCTAAAATAAAACCTGTGGTTTTACATAGTGAAAGTGAGTCAATATTTACTTATGGTTCATAGGTACAATATTACAAAGCTTATATTTAATCCTCAAAGCAATCATGTAAGGTTTGTAGTTGGGAGCTGCTAGAAGAGGAAGTACTTATTTAAATATGCTTGAAACATGACAAAGGCAAGGGTTCTTTTTTTTCTTTCTTTCTTTCTTTTTTTTTTTTTTTTCCTGCTCTTATTTACTGATGAATTCCAATGACTGGAAGGACTCTTGGCACACAGGGGCACTCAATGAGTATTTTAAAGAACCCTTAAACTAAAAATAGTTCGCCTCTACCGGGAAGGCTGTTGTTTTCAATGGGGACTCAGACTCAAGAGATCTACCTGAATTATGAAGAAGGGAGCTTTCAAACAAACCCAAGAGACAGACAGAGGCAATCACAATGATTGGTAGCTGAGACAGCACATATAAGGTCCCCTCAGCTTTGTGGAGGTTATAGTTAGAGGTGCATTAAGTAAGGCTCAGAGAAGTAAAACAATTGATTCACAGCCCCAAAACTTATAAACAATAGAGACTCGATTTGAGCTTAGTTTTTTTCTGTCTCCCATCACCTCAGCGTATTTTGAATCAAGAACGGGCCCGAGGTTAGAGTGTGGTATGCTTTAGAGAGGGACTGTGAGTAAATCCATGTTTTTGAAAACAGAGACTTCTTTTTTTTTTTTTATAAATGCCTTCATCAACTCGAGCTGCTATAATAAAATATTATAAACTGGATGGCCTAAACAACAAACATTTATTTCTCACAGTTCTGGAGGCCGGGAAGCCCAAGATCTTGGTCCTGGAAGATTTGGTGTCTAATAAGGTCCCTCTTCCTGGTTTGCAGAAAGCTGAGATGAAAAGAGAGGTCTGATCTCTTCCTCTTTTAAGGACACTAATTCCATCTGAATAGACCTCATCTAAAGCTAATTATCTCCCGAATACCTTTACACTGGGGATTAGAATCTCAACATATGAATCTATGGGGGGGGTACAAGCATTCTGTTTATAGCAATTAGCATAAATTTACAGGGGATTTTCAGTATTACCTCACCGGTGTAATTGGGATTTTAACCAAGGCTTAATCTGGGGCCAGAATGGGAAACATTTTACAGAATGCTAGATGCTAGACTGGATCCAATGGGACAGTCGGAGGGGGGAGGCTGGCACTTCCTCTTCCATATTTGAACTAGTACTAGTATATGGCTACATATAAAAACAAAGTCCTGCAAAATATGATAAATTACAACATGCTTAAATAAAAATACCTAAAATAAACCAAGTGCTATCACAAAGAAAGTAAAATTCAACTAACAAGTGTTCCCACCAAAGGAGAAAAGAGGGTCATTTTTTTGAGCCTAAGCAGCTAAAAAAGAGCGAGAAAAAACCTCTAATAAGATTTCTATAATAGGTTCCTGAGGCTGGAGACCCTAGAGCCAAGACAAAACAAAATGAAAATCAAAAGATGGGAAGAATCCTTGGAAGCAGACCAATAGTGTTGTAATGTACCCCTCGAATCACACAAGGACGCCTCAAGAAGTCGAATTAAGGAGTCACATTTATTGCAAATCCGGGACTACTAGGGGGCATTTCGCTCTCCCAAATCTCGCAGTGCCCTCCCCAGCCCCAACACTAGATTTATATAGGCAAAGATCACAAAGGTACTGATTACATCCCAGGGTTTGGAATGAGGAACCTGGTTTGCAAAAAGCAGTTTACAGAAGCAGACTTAAGCATGTTATCTAAATTATAGTTTTGGGTCTCCGGATCACTGAGTTGACAGAAACACATTATCTAGAGCCCTCGAGTCTTGGGACCACTAAGTTGACAGGGACACATTATCTGGAGCCCTCCGGTCTTGGGATAATTGTGCTGTCCTGGTTCCCAGGTACAGAAGAATGTGCTTTCTAAAACCAGTATGACCACAACCAATGGGGTATTCACATTACAATCAATAGGGTATTCAATCGAATGGGATGATTTATATAATTCAGAAAATCAAAATAACTTTTCTATTTTTAAACAAAGCAAATAAGTACAGAAGCCACACAGCAGGATTAAAGTTAAACTATAGTTTCTACCTGAGATGATTACTACCATACTTCAACAGCCCCACATTCATTCCCACCCTCAGGCTGAGAACACAATTCATACTCACAGAAGTGTAGCTAAGTGAATCTCCTCAGGTATTCTGTGACCTCCATCAGTCACCCTCTCCTCATGCCCTCTCATTTACCAGTCACAGGAGGACTTATGGTATACATATTTACTCAATCCCCACCTCCAACACGGGGACCCTAACACATTCTTTCATGAATCACTTTCATAACCTTTTACTTTTGGGGAGTGTTTTAAAATAAAGGCAAGAAAAATGTAGAGATATTTTTGAATTCCATTTTTGCCCTTGGATAAAAGTAATCAGTTATTAGGGTATCAATTTTGCATAGTGGCATCTCATGCTATTTTTAACAATTATTTACACATTAATCTCTGTCTACAAAACATGTTTCCATAACTCTAATTCCAAAGTCTAATCTTACTTTTTCTCTACATACTAAATAAATTGTTTTCAATAACTGCCTGTTATTTTGTGAAATTCACTGTAAATAATAATCCAGATAACTGGATATATGACTCCCAAAGTCTCTTCAATCACAGAAATTCTGTGATCCTACATAAATCTTCCTTGAACTCTTCCAGGAGTTTTTTTTATTTTAAAAATATTTGGAGTCCTATTTTAACACTGTTTCCTGATAAAACAGAGTTCCAGAAACCCTAGTATAGCATAGCATTGATGTATTTATGCAAAACTAGCAACACAAAAGAATTGAAATAACAAATATTATTAAAAAAAACAAACACTGAAGGGAAGGGAATAGAAATTGTCTATTTGGGCTAGTAGATATTCTTTTTTCACAGAATTAGTCTTTAATATGTTATCTAATAAAATTTAATACCAAGCATTTTTCTCTAGAGTATATTTCATTTTACTATGTACCATCCTTTAGTGGATCATATATGGTACTCATTTGCCTAGATACTACATAGTTTGGCACATAATCACACACTGTTTATACAATTTTTAAAATCCTTGTCTCCTTGGGAGATTACAAGCAATTCAATTCACTAAAGTACTGATTTTTCTCTTTATCAGTTACAGTACCGAAGTAACCATTATTACACTTCTTAGCATAACCGACAGTCCTGGGCACAATGCCTTGTTCATAATAAATTTCCTAATATCAGTTGAGTTAATGAATAAATGAATAAGTACTTGCTGAGTTGAATCAGAATTAAATGCATGCTGGAGAAGAATTACTGTTGGTGGAAATCATTGAAACTCTTTTTTTTTGTCTAAGCTATTCACATGCTGGTTATCCTTAGATGTGTATTATTGAGAAAGTGTTGTGTGCTAAGTATTGTTAAGTGCTTTATTTAGATTATCTCACTTAATCCTCAGTAGTAGTTTAAGGAAATCAGTCAGCCCATTCTGGGTGAATATTATTTTTGCCTTCTGTTAATCTGAAAAAAAAAAAAAAAAGGTGAGAGGCAACAAGTGTTTATTTGAAATAAGAAAGAACTATAATTTTGGGAAGCATTGATACAGGCAGAAATCCAGTGTTCCAATTATGAGGTGAAGGCAAAGGGGTATTTATGAGAAAGAGGAGGGAAATAATTAACTGAAAAGAAGGAAGGAATTTCTATTGCTGTTAATAAGCCAAGGAAGGAATTTATAATCGTGCGAATAAACTAAGTTATAGTGGTGCTAATTCTAAAGAATGTCCTCAATTTTCAGGGTGTCAGCTTTCCTGTTAGCTTTACAAACAGTGGTTGGAATATAGTGTTGGTTTGGCCCAGTGCAAAGTTTATTTTCCTCAGTTCAAACATTTCAAAGGTTTGAGGAGTAAGCTGTACAAGGCAATTTCTCTGGAGGGATGACTCCAACTTATTTTGAAATGGCTCCATTTATGTCATTTTTCACAATTCTGATACCCCATAACCGAAAAAGAAATTATTCACTAGGTGAGGTCATCACACCTAGAGTGGAGTCTTGTTAGTCACCAAACCACATGCACTAAAACATTCTCAAGTCTGAGGAACTGAGTCAGCCATCAAGTGTGGATTCGTCTTGGCCATAGAAAGAGTAGACTCGCACTCTTGGACATGGAGAGTTGTCTGCACTGAATGTTATATTAGCTAGAGAAGACATGCTAACCAATACCTACACATGTGGAAGTGGCTTAGGAATTGGGTAGTTGAAAAAAAAAATGATGGGACATTATGAGATGGATTCTTAGTTATCATATTATCCCTATTTCAGATGGAATGCATCAATTATTCTCTTTTAAAAAACTAAGCAACTCTCTACAATATGGTTTAGGAAGTACTTACAGATGGAGAGTAGAGTATGGTATCCCCCCAAGTCCCTGGGTAACCACTGCACCTGGGAGGTGCAGGGACACAACCTTGACAAGGACCTGACCTCTGTACCCCAGTGACATGAATTGCACTCCCTGGGCCAAACTGTATAACATAGTAACACATTCTTCTGAAAATATGGCATGTGTAAACAGCCACAATATTTCAATCTCAATTTGGCCGTGGCAGAGTAAAGAACCTTGTCTTTCTCGATCTGAATGTTATATAGCTCTTAATGCTGCCAAATATTTCACTAGCATCACTGCCTGCTTCATCAGACTCTGTGATCATTTTGGGCTTAGAGAGAATACTCCTCACTGTGGGGAGTGTTTCTGGAAAGCATGTGCAAGTTGCTCCTAATTCAGAATCAGATGAAGTGCTACCTGCAGGTCCAGATTCTTGGACCCAGGTATGCTAAATCAGAATCTCTGAGGGAGGGCCCAAGAATATACAAGTTCTGTATACTCCTTAGGTCTTTCTAATATACTTTGAGAACAGGTCTTCTGTCCCATTGGAGATTTGGAGGGGCTACTACCCCTATAAATATGTAGACTTGAGGTAAATTTGGCATATATGAGAAGAAAACAAGAAGATTAATCAAAAACAGACCGGCAGTTGAGTTTGAGTCAATGTAATTGAAGGGCTGGGGCAAGAAAGAACAAAAATAACAAATGGAGCAGTTTTACTTGGAGCCAGAGGAATAATCTACTTTGGAAAACAAATATAAGACAGGTATCATGCCATATACAAAAGAAAAATAAGAACATGATAGTGAAAAAATATATATTTAAGAACAGGGAAATATTTTAAGATGGTGACTCGTACTGCAACTGTTTGTGCTGCTCTAGGAAAAGACACAAAGACTTAATTATTTTCAATAATTCATGGGACCCAATCTCATCTGGTTCCTAATGCTTTACAATTCCAACACAAATCTAGGATTAGCCCCCATTTCCATATGCCAGAGCTCTCATTTAAAACATTAAATTCTAAATTTCATGATTTAACTACTTACACTCTAGATCAGTGTTTCCTTTTAATTAAATTTATTTTTT
>NW_005353887.1:591790-608873 GCF_000412655.1 Myotis brandtii | reverse complement strand
TTTCCTGACTCTGTTGGTTATTCTAAACACTGCTATTATCAACCAATGAATACCGTTTTACCCACCATGTTCAAGACACAGATCAGAAACATACCATCTGAAGTGCTCCCCATTCTGCACTTTGATCTATAACTCTTATCCATAAATCTCTTTGCATTTTACAGTCATGAATTTCCTAAACATCCCATGAGATAAGTGAATATTTATTATCTCCATTTCAGAGATGCATAAAGTTAGACGTAAGCTAATTAAATAAGTTCTTCAAGAGCAGACAGTGAGTTGATTGGGAAATCATGATCAGCATCAAACATTCCAGATTACTGCTTCTAAAAAGAATGAATGGTGTCTTAAGTTGGTTTTATTATAAACTAGAGGCCGATGCACGAAATTTGTCCCTCCACGTTTGGGGGCCTCTGCTGCATCTGTCCCGGCCCCCGCGGGCTGCAGCTTTGTCCAGAAGGAAGGACATCCGGTCTAATTAGCGTATTACATTTTTATTATTATATATAGTTGAAAAATGTTTACATTAAGGTTTCTCAGTATATCCTCCATTAGTTTTTGGACATTGCCCAGAAGAATTCCCAGTAAATTGATATTAAATCTGGAGATATGAATGCAGTTTGCATATGTTGGCTTCTGTGGGAGATGCAAAATGAAGCCGAAGAAAGAATTTAGCCCATAGTAATTATATCTTCCTGTAGAGAGTCTGGTAATTATGTTTGGAAATTTTTTTCCCACTATATAATTTAAAGGTTTTTATCTTGTTATGTAGCTCTAATTTAGCATATATAAGTATGCAGCTAATTAAGCTGAGATTACTTTCTACTCACAGCCAACATTTAGAACATAATTAGAGTTATTATTATAAAATTGTTTAAAGTTATATTACTATTTATGAATATAAACTCAAACCAAAATGCATAGGATAATACCATAATTAAGAAATACTATGTTATTGTGTTGCCATTCAAGTAATCAAATTAAAACTATATGTCCTCCATTTCACCAGTAGCATGTTGTTAGACTCATAAAAGATTCTGAGTTGATTTGTAACCTCTTATTATCTGGCTCTTAAGATGATATATTTTTGTGATACTTTTTTCCTTATATTTAAAATATAAAATCAATGTAACAACATTCATATATAGTGCATTTCCTCTGCGTATCATTTTTAATTTGTTCAGATTTTGAGACTTTTTGAAATCAAAATTTAAATTTAGATGCCTGGTCAAAATCATTGTAATTGAAATTATCTTTTAGAAATTCCAACAATGCTATCAACAAGAAAAAAAAATAATATTCAAATGGGAATTTGTTTAAGGTTAAATAATATCTTATTTTCATCTGCATATGTCATGTCAATTAGTGCATATGAGCATATGATGCACTAATATAATATTTTCTGGTAACATGACAAACATGTTTTGCAGATGTGTATCTCAGAAAGGTAGGCATTAGATATAAGTCATTGTAATGAATAATGTTTTTAATCAGGGACTCTCCAACTTTTTTTTTTCCATAAGCTCCTACAGAAAATTAGTTGTGACCATTTCAGGGTATCTTAACAAATTTGCTGAGTTACATAATTTAAATATTAACTTCCTAAAATAGCTGCTTCATTAATAGGCAAGTAGATGATATTTCAATTTGTTTCTTATTTCTGAAGGCTTTTCACTCATTTACATATATCAGAGGACTTTATCTTGAAGAAGAAAATAAAAACAGGTTGAATCAGTACAACTAGCAATGTGACTATTTTGGACTCTAATTGAATACTCAAAGGAGAATTCAAACACTTTCACCGTTAGCCTAAAACTTCATTCTACCAGTCGAATTCCTCTTACTGATTTACCAAAGTCTTACCACCAAATTTCATACTAACTTCCCCTCCCCTACTGAAGCAGGAATTTTGGGGAAACATAGGCAGGCTTAGGGATTTTTTAGAATGGGGGTCCATGGTAAAAACACAGGGCTACAGACAGGGAGAAGGTATACAAGGAAGCCAGGTGCAGTTGCATCTCCTTAAGACAAGGAGGCAGCAACAGGTATATTTCCATAAGACAAGGGAACTGGAAGTAGCCAAGAAAGGTCTCTATTTACAAAATAAATGGAAAAGAAGAAACCCAGAGGAAATGGAAGGACTATGAGGGAGGAGGGCCTCAGGAATCACTATAGTAACCAATTCGAAGGGGAATATTGACCAATCAGAGGGGATATCAGGACACAGTAACTGCAGCCTTTATAAACCATGGAAACAGGAACTCAGTGGGACTCTTCCCCCTCCCTACATGGGAATCAGTTCTGTGGGACTCTTCCCCATCCCTACATGGGAATCAGTTCTGTGGGACTCTTTCCCTCTCCCCACGTGGGAGTCTGTACTTGTTCTTCAATAAATCTCCATCTTTGCTATACCACTTTCTGTCCGTGGATTCATTCTTCGACTCTGGCGGACAAAGGATCCAGGTTCCAGTCCCAAAATACGGTATCACTACCATCCCAGACCAATGGCAAACACTATGTTCTCCATTCTAAAATTTTGACATTTCAAAATGTTATATAAATGAAATCATACTTTATATAATCTTCTAAAATTAGCTATTTTTTTTACTCAGTATAATCCATTGAAGAAAAAACAAATTGATTTTGTCATTAATTTGTTCCTTTCATTATAGAGTCGTATTCCATGACAGTCATGTACCACAATTTGTTTAACCATTTACCCATGAAGGACATTTTGGCTGTCTCTAGTTGAAAATGAGTAAAGCTTATGTAAAAACCATGCACAAGTTTCTGTGTGAACGTGTTTCATTTCTCTAGAATAAACAACAGTACAATTACTGGGTTGTACTGAATATTAGTTTATTTTTGCTAATATAATATATTACAATAAATTTAGTGGATTAAACAATAGAAAATTTCTTATTTTACACTAGAGGTTCAAAATCTCACTGGCCAAAGTCAATGTGAGTGCAGGACAGTGCTCTGTCTGGAAGTTCTAATGAAGAATTGCCTTCCCAACTTTTCCAAATTCTAGAAGCTGTTCATTTTCCTTGATTACCCGCCCCCCTCCCCCCACTAGCCCCCATCTTTAAAGCCAGCAGCATAACATCTTCAAGTCTCTTTCTCCCTCTTTTCTCTTTATTTCTCTGTTTCTGTTATCACATCTGTTTCTCCCACTCTTGACTGTCTTGCTTTCCTCTTTCCTTTAAGGATCTTTGTGCATAGAATGGACTCAGCTGGATAATCTAACTCAATCTTTTCATTTCAAGATCCTAAATTTAATCAGCTCTGCAAAGTCTCTTTTGACTAGTAACATATACCTATAACCTAATACCCAGAACCTGTGAATTTACAAAAATCTTTATTGATATCAGAGAGGAAGGGAGAGGGAAAGAGAAATAGAAAATCAATGATGAGAGAGAATCATTGATCGGCTGCCTTCTGCACACCCCCTACCAGGGATTGAGCCCACAGCCTGGGCATATGCCCTTGACCAGAATTGAACTCGGGACCCTTCAGTCTTACACTCTATCCACTGAGCCAAACCAGCTAGGGTGAACCTATGAATTTTTTATTGGGGAAGGGGCAGGTTGGCATTATTCTGCCTACCACATATGGTCAGTATATGTTTAACTTTATGAGAAATTGCCAAATTTTTCAGAGTGACATTACCATTTTACATTCTCACTTCCAATATATGAATGGCCCAGGTTCTCTGCATTTTTACCAGCATTAGGTGTTGCCACTAGTTTTTATTTTATCCTTTCTGGTATGTATTTAGTAATACCTCAATGTGGTTTTTATTTACATTTCCTGGATGGTTAATGTTGAACATTTTATCATGTGCTTATTTGCAGTTGACATATCTTCTTTGGTAAAATGTCTGTTTATCTTTTGCCCATTTCTAACTTGATTATTTGTGGGGGTTTTTTAGTATTGAGTTTTGAGTGTTCTTTATATATTCTTGATAGTAGCCCTTAATCTGCTATATGGTTTGAAAATCTCTCCTTTCAGTCTGCAGCTTGTCTTTTAATCTCTTTACACGGTGTTTTATAGAGCAAAAGTTACTCCTTTTGGTGAGCCATAAGGCTTCTGATTTAGTAAATTATTCTTGCTAATTCTTAGAGCTGTTGAAATTTTCAGGACAACTTTTCATGGAATTACAAGATATAATCCATTAAAATATATTGTTAATTCTGAAAATAAACAAATTTTTTATAAAGTAGTATTATGTATACGTTATATTTTAAAATCTAAATCAGCTTGTAAAACATTTGCATTTACAAATATAAATTTAGTATTTTATAAAATATACTTCCCCTTCTGCCCCTCCTTTTTTGACAAAAATCTTATCTTCTGTATCTCAATTTTAAACTAAATTCTTCAGAAGACTTTCATACTCTAGAATAGTTCTTCCTGCTAAATAAATTGCACCTGTTATAGCACTTGCTCTAATAGTACCCTGTACTATCAGTATTACAGGAATCAAAATATTGTATTTTACTTGGGTTTTTAATATATGTTTTATATTAATAATTTAAGCTGTATTGTGGCAGAATTCTAATATATTTTCTTGAACTCTTTATCTCAGGGCTTAGACCCAGGGACCAGCACATAATGGATGTGTGATAAATATTTGTTGATCATATAAATGAATAAAATTATCACTCTCTAGTAAAAATGATTATGATATCATTGTATATGATAACAAATAAAATAAGCTTTCTAAAAAGAGTCCTTCAAAAGCACATCTATAAACTATTCCTTTTCGTCTTCATTCTCCAGGTATTATTTTATTCCTAGATTTTCTTAAAACATTGTAGCAGCTAGTGGGCATATCAAGATGAATAAAAGCCAGTCTGAGACTTAAAAGAATCAGCATTCAATTCATGGAGACAAACACCTGTCCAAATAGCTCTAACACAGTCATAAATCCTGTAACAGACACATAAGCTCTGTTGAGGGACCAAGACCTCACAGAGGAGGTGATATGGAACTGAAAATCGACATGAAATATATGACATTTTTTCCCAGTTTCCCCCCCCAGACTAAATACAAAATAGAACCAAAGAATTGGCTTCTGCTCCTTGTTGCCATAGAGTAATGTGGGGGAGATTTTTCAATTTTTAAGGGATCTTTTATTATTATTGATGTTGAGGATGTTTATACAGCAAGATTTACTATCCCTTTTGGTTTTCTTATGGCAATACAAATCATGACTAAAAAAAGGACAAGTGAACAATTTCTTGGAATTCTCTTTTTTCAAATTTTAATCGTTTCCATGGGCTTTAGCTACTTATGTCTTTTCAAATCACAAATCATCTATATTATGCTTGGCATTGGATACAGACACAATTATGAAAGCTCTCACAAAGTAGATACATTTATTATACTATGTTAGAGTTAGCAGCACTCATTGCACCCGGTGGTACTGGTGTGCTGCACACCTTCAGTATGATTTCCTCAGAGATGTGCAGCCAGCGTAATGGCAGGCAGTGGTCCCTGGCTCAATGGAACATTCCTAAAGATAAGGTAACCAGAATAGTAAGTGCTGGTCCTTTGCTTTTGGTCTAAAATTAGCCTCAATAATCAAAATTCTTAATTTACCTACATTCCCCCCCCCCCGCATTAATTTTATTTAAAACAAGTTATTATTATGGAATATTTGCATTTGACATAACTGAATCGGCTGACAGCCAGTGCTAGTGATTGCTGGGATGACATACGGAACAGAGATTATGGACCCTGCTGAGAATGTCAGTGAGTAATAAATGTAGCTTGAGACCTCGAAAAGTTTTGACATCTGCTAGTACTAACATCAAGTTTCTGGCTTCAGTAATTTTGTGATTGGTTAGCTTTTATGTTCATAGGACTACGTTCTTAACCTCATAACATTATTTCAAAAATTGCATCAGTTATGGAATTGATAGTAGTTTAGTGTGAGGCTGATTAAGTTGCCACTATGATGTGAAAATTTTTTCAAGCAACTTTTTTTTGGAATAATAGATCAGAAGTATATAAATGAGGTTACATTTTTAAAGCAGTTTTAAAATATGTAGTTGTAATATTTTTTTACTAAACATTTAGGAGTATAATAAATAGATTTATTTCCTTTGTATAGTGCTAAAGATGCAAAATGTAATGTGCAGTTGTGTTTTTCTTTTATTGTCCATTTAATGTACTTCCTGAATAATGAGAGTTTACATATTTTCAGTTTCCTAAACTTCCCAATGAAAATAATGATGAACTCTATCCAGCCTGGCCAGTATGACTCAGCAATTGAGCATTGGCCCAGTAACCAGGAGGTGGCTGGTTCAATTCCCAGTCAGGACACATGCACAGGTTGTGGGCTCGATCCCCAGTAAGGGGGAAGGGAGGTGTGCAGGAGGCAGCTGATCTATGAAGTTCCTCTCTCATTGATGTTTCTATATCTCTATCTCCTTCCTCTCTATAAAAAAATCAGTAAAAACATATTAAAAAAAATAATTCATTCCACTTTCCATAAAGATAGAGGCCAAGATGTCTGAAGAGTATTTGAACACGTGATTCTCAATAGCAAATGCCAGGAATCTTTTCTGATAGTATGAGAAATATTAATTTGTGAATATAATTTTAATTTTTTAAAAAATCAATCTAATCGTATAACTTAATATCTACTAAAATACTTATGTCCACCAATCTAATTTTATTAAGGTTTTCGCTTACAGAATATTAATTTTATGGAAACTGGTCATTTTGCACAATTCTATGTCATTTTGCAACTTTAACATAATGTTGCAATACTGACTTTAAACCATTGTTTAAAAATAGCCTGTTTAGCATAAAGGTAAAAAATTAATACACAATAATGATCTAATTTCAACTTTTCCATAATGCAGTCAAGTGTGTATACACAAAATCTTTTGGTCTGTGTTATTACTTTCCTGAGTTCTCCGTGCCTGGCAAATTAAACGTAAAGTTGTATTAGACTCAGGAATCTTTCAAAACAGGCATCAGAATATGTGATTTCCTTTTCGACACAGAGCTGCCAAGCTTACAGGTGTTAGATAACTATAATCTTAATCAAATACATCTGTAGTAGCTTTCAAATACTCAGAACCTCTACTTGTGAACGCTTCTCTAATATTCCTAGATTTCATGTTTAAACATTGCATGATTTGCTCATGAATATTTTGTCTTTGGTATTTACATTTCATGTATTTGTTTTTTAAAAAATATATTTTATTATTTTTTTTTAACAGAGAGGAAGGGAGAGGGATAGAGAGTTAGAAACATCGATGAGAGAGAAAAACATCGATCAGCTGCCTCCTGCACACCTCCTACTGGGGATGTGCCCGCAACCAAGGTACATGCCCTTGACCGGAATCGAACCTGGGACCTTTCAGTCCGCAGGCCGATGCTCTATCCACTGAGCCAAACCGGTTACGGCCATTTCATGTATTTCTGAGTGATTTATTTATCCAGCAGTAGGTATTATCGCAGGTGGGAATGCGTGGCAGCGCACTTACACTGTTTTTCACCCTCTAGGAGGACCTCCAGAGAAAAGCATGAAGTGAATAGGGAGAGTGTGGTCCTGGGTCCTTCTTTCTAGATTCAGTCTGAACATTGTACATCTGACATCTTGGTCTCTTTAAACTCTGGAATTGCCCTGGGCATACTTTTCCTGTCCACCTTTTTCCACCTTTCAAGTCAATAGCCCTGGAAGCCACTCAGCCTCAACTGATGCCCATAGAGTCGGCACCAGCTGTCCTTCCACCAGATGATTGCCCGACACTGCGAAGGACCGGTTCTCTGCCAGGCGAGAGGGTGGAATACTGATAGCGTTCCATCGTTGTTGTGCCTAGTTAGTCTTCAGTGGAAAGTATGGTTCTACCATTTGGTATATTAACTTTCCATTTTATTGTGTTTTACACATCACAGAGCAAATTTACGCACAGGCATTGTCAAAATTGATTTTCATCATTCTGTGAGATGGGAATGAACCTTCAGGTTGTTAACTACTGGAGGCACTCCTCAGGACTGAAGCCTTTTCCTGTAAGATAAAGAAATTATTACAGTTAAAGGAATGCCTCGTTATTTGGATGGGAGGGAGAGGAAATTATTAGTCTTATTTAGATACTAGAGAAGTCCCTGGTACATAAAACATATAGAGCCATCAAGTAACTCTGTTTTTTTTCCCTGGGCAATCTCATTCACAACCATGGTTTTAGTTACAAATTAATATTTCTCACCATGCTTCCATCCATTTCTTCAGCTCAGCCCTCTATCACAGACCTCACACTTGCTTTCCTCATGCCTAGCATATTTTAAACTAAACACATCTTCCCCCAAACAAAATTATACTTTCTATAGTATTTTCTTCCTTATCAAATAGGACCAGTAAAGCCAGAAAGTCGGTGTCCTCCTGATAACCATAACGGTGAGCCAACGGTTGTGTCTCGCGATGCCCAAGAATGAACTCCGCAGACCAGAAGATTTAAGCAAAAGTGTGGAAAATTTATTACAAGCAGATTCAGATTCCCCAGTGGGGAGGGGCCCAAAGAATGGGTTGCCCATTAAAGCCTTGTAGTCCAGGGGTATATATTTGCTACAAGCTGCTTCTAAATCTACCTCTGTCTTCACCTGATTGATTCCCTCAGTTGTTTGTGCCCAGCAGCGGACCTGAACTTTCCGTGTTTCTATGTGTTCTTTCTCTGTTCCTGTGCTGAACTTTCTCCGTTTCTATGCATTTGTACACCTTGTGGCTGCAGGCCCTCCCTTTTTTTCACATGCCTCCTGCTTTGAGTCCAGAAACATTTTATTATTTCTGCTTGGTTGGTTCCTGTGGTCAGACTGGCTCAAACTGACGTGCCTGCCCCTGTTTATTCTACCTGCCTTCGTTTCCCACTGGACCCCTGACTAGTCTACCTGCGTTTCAAGTTAACTCTCTCACTCCCTCCTCTTCATTCCCTGCTTCATATCAATTATCAACTCCTGTTGATTTTATCTTCAGATATACAGGTCATCCTTATCTCTCATTTGAATTACTGGCTTCCTAAATTATCTCTTCATCTTCAATCTTGATGTCATTCTCTAGTGCAGTGGTTCTCAACCTTGGCTGCACATTAGAATCACCTGGGAATCTTTTTAAAATCCTGATTTCTGGGCCTCATCCTCCGGAAATTCTGTTTCTTTGTTATGGGGTGGGGCCAAAACATTAGTAACAAAGAAACAGAATTTCCAGAGGATGAGGCCCAGAAATCAGGATTTTAAAAAGATTCCCAGGTGATTCTAATGTGCAGCCAAGGTTGAGAACCACTGCTCTAGTGTCTTCCACTGATAGAGTCATCTTATTAAAACATATGCTTGATCAGATTATTCCCTAGTTTAAAGCCCTTAATCACTTTCCATTACTCTTAGGGTAAGAATCTTTGTCCTTAGCAAGTCCTTCATAATCTGGCATCTGTCCACTTCTTTGGCTTCATTTCTTGCCACACCTCTATAGTATGCTAAGCTTTTAATTTACTGATTATTCTTAGATTCAGTACCACAGTATCTTAGGCTTCTGAGTCTTGACTCATGCTGCCTGCTCCTCTGTCTGGTGCCTTACCTCCTAAGCCCTATCTTTCCCTGGGCCAATCCTTACTCAACCTACAGTTGTACATTGACTTCCTTCAGATCTCCTTGATTTCTGAGATATTGTTGAATGCCCCATTCTCTGTTCTTAAAGCATTCTATCCTTCCCCTATGATTTTCCTCACCCCATATTATTGTGATAATAACTGATGACTAACTTTTCCTCCCATACTGGTCTGTGTGAGAGCACAGATCAAGTCTACCTCGAGACCCCCCTTTGGCATCGAATGACCCTTTCACAGGGGTCGCCTAAGGCCATCCTGTATATCAGATATTTACATTACGATTCATAACAGTAGCAACATTACAGTTATGAAGTAGCAATGAAAATAATTTTATGGTTGGGTCACAACATGAGGAACTGTATTTAAAGGGCCAGAAGGTTGAGAACCACTGCAGGTAGTACAGTGTCTGACACAGCCTATCAATAAATGGTTATTAATGAATGACTAGAATGCTGTGAGTCCAAAAATGGTACATAATCTATCTTTCTATGTTTACTATTCAAAATTTGCTTATCTCTCACTGTGGATATTTTAAGATAGTTCCTCTCAATACCCTTTCCCATTTTTAAAACAAGGTATTTGCTTGCAACTATAAATAAATGTTTTTATAAATTGATTTTTAAAATATGTATTTTAGACTGAGTTTCTAACTCAAAATGCTCCATTTTGGCTAGCTCCCAATTGCAAATTTAATATTCATGGGTTTTATTTAAAACCATTTAGAATTGCTTTTTACTATTTCATTTTTTCAATACAAAAGACATAATTATGCCTTATTGAGTCTAAAAACACAAATGATTTTAGCTTATTAATAAGAGAATTCCTCTTTAGAGTTTGCCTTAGTGGCTATGAAATTTCATTAACATCAAGAACATAGAAGGCGATAGTTTCAGCTTTGTGCTGGTTTTTGAAAGTCCACATGATGACTCAAAGGACTAATAAGGCAAACCTGTGCCTTCAGTTATGTTTAATCATGCATGTACCCACCCTTCCTTCTCTTCCATAGGCATATTTGCATCTGTTGCTTACCACTAGGGAGAATAATCAATAATGATGAATAATCATGTTACGTACCTCACTCAGAAGAGGCTTATTACACGGACTTTAGAAGTAAATTACATGAAAATCCCCCCTGAAATGCCACAGAAGTCATTGATGAATGGGATCCTTAGAGCGCAGTACATGCCAGACTAGCTTTAGACAGCATAATGGTTTTGCCCAAAAGTAAATAAGTAAATCTTTGTCATCACACACTGCTATTTCTTTAAGCTTGCTCTCCAATTATGGACAGATGTGAAAAAAAAGGTATATTTACCCCATAGCCTTCAAAGAAGAAAAAATATATATAATTTCAAACTACTGGTAGTTTTTTAAAATAGAAATCACCACCAGTTTTAATTGAAGAAAAGTTCATCAGAGTAACTGTTTATCAAGAATGAAAAATATAATGTACCTACAATCTCTTTAGGGAGAAAAAACAACTAATAAAATCAAGATAAAAAAAAGATTCACTTGGAAAATAAATGCTTACTTAAGATAATAGTTATAGCTCTATTTGGAGTTCAAATTTAAATTTGCATGTATAACTAGAAGTAATATAATTTTGATACTGTGGCTGTTGCTATCGAACCACACACCTTGCAAAGTTGTATACATTTCTTTCTTAAAGGATATGTAGCTTTTGATCATGATTCTCTAATTACTGAGAAATTACTTTAATAAACATATCAGTCTTTAAAAGCACATACCTTGACAACTTTACAAAAAACAATAATACCAGGGAGTCTGGAGTTTGTGTATATAACCAAATATATCTGTTTTTAGATCATGTCTATTTTCCAATTTGTCATTAGAAAAGGTATCTAAGGTGCTTATGTTTTCTTTGTTTCTGCTTGTTCTTTCTTCCCCTCTACTTGGAAACTAACACTCAAGGATCTTGATCCTTATTAAATGTGATCTATTACATACTGTACCATATGGAAAGCTTAACCCACTTGTGGTTATAGGTAACCCAAACCTTTGCTATGTTTCTTTATATCTTTAAATAGATGAGCTACTTTAAAGTTAGTATCTTAAAAAAAAATGTTCTTATGGGGACCACCTTCCCATTAAGAGATATGACAAAAGGAAATAACTGTGTTTTAAATTGCAATGCCTATATGAGTGTAAGGATGAATTGGCAAGATTTGCTTTTAAACTCATAAGGCAATTTAAAAACTTCTCATCATATTTTTACTCAAATCTCTAGCTTTGCCTCTTTTCTTTTCCTCTCTTCCTTTCTTCCGGAATGACTTCCAAGTCACTGTTAGAAGAAAGGAGAAATCATGGCACACATTGTGCGAAGAGCCTGCAAAGCTGTTTTACATGCAATAGTGCATGTGATAAAAAGTGAAAACCACTCCAACAGATTATGTTTATATAGCCAATATTCGAAGTGACAGACTTGGAGAAAATGCAGTCACTAATCTTAGGTTGATATATAAATCATAAACATTTCAAACTCATTTAATATGCTAATTCTAATAAAACTAATTTACAATGACAAAGTTTAATTTGCAACCTAATTGTTTAGTGTACATATTTTTGGGAAAAACAAGATGAGTCACAACATTATTCTTCCTTTTTTATTCAGAAACACATTGTTGCATCTTTTTCTTAGAAGCATTTTATTATTTCCTCCTAGTTTAATACAGCTTATGCCGAATGATTCAGTTAATCAACATTTATGTATTAACATCTATTATGACCCAGAAACTGTAAAAGATACAGGATAATATTACGTACAATAAGTCTTCTCTAAGCCAGTAACCACAAATGCAACATCATGAGATATCTCAAGTGGCGGGAGCAATGACAACATTTTATAAGGCAAACTTCAAAGTTGACTGGGTTTTTTAAGATCTAATAATGTGAATCATTCATTTGGTTTCAGTTAATATGTGTGAACACACAGATATAGACAGAAACAAAACATACAGGCATATTTAAAATAGTTACATTTTTCTATATCTTGTAATTATGAGTACTCTCAAAATCAATATAAATTTGGTCATTTAATCCAATACTTCTCAAAGTGTGATCCACAAAATGTTTATTGCTGTTACAAAATAAGTCTGGAAACTGAAAGTATAAACTTTTATAGAAATTTGAAGATTAATTTTATATCTGTTAAATCTAATAGAAAAAGGAGGAATTTCCATTTTATATATTTTGTTTTTAATTTCATTTCTACATATGATTCATATCCTGTTTTCCAAAACATTGGTCTGTGACAGATTGAAAAGTTTTTAAAAATGGTCACTATAGATCATCTGAGAAGTACTGATTTAAGATATAGATAAGAACTCTATTAAGAAATTAAAGAAAGTTTTTCCTTTTATTAGTCAAACTCTCTAAAAACTGTAAATACAAAAATCCTATGTTTGTTAACCCCTGTCAAAATTTGTACAAAGGAAGTTTCTTTAATCTTAAATATTGTTCAGTGGATTGAGATAATCAACGCTAGAAAGAAAATAAATGAGATAACTGACATTTCAATACTGTTATCCAAAATAAGGCTAATATATTCAAATTGTGTGAGTTGTGCTTCTTATTTTTATTTACATTTAGAGATATAATACAAACTTGTAGACACTTGAAAACAGTATTTATTAGTAATTCTCTTTTGTTTAAATTACTACGCAAACGTAAGAATGCTCATGTTAAAAGAACACAAGTGTATTTTTATTTGTCAGTGCAATCGTTTACAAAGAAATCATATTTAACACATATTTGAATGAACAAAAATTTTAAAGATGGAATGTTGCTATCTAGCTGTTACAACTGTATACATTTTTTTAAAAAAAGTAAAAAAAAATTGCAAGAGCATGTGCATTCTGAATATTTTACAGCTTTGAGCTAATAGACACAAATGTTTTTCAGAACATATTTGTTTTATATAATCTACATGGTGTCGAGCTGGGGAGTTTAAAAAATAGAAACTTAGACTAATAGTGGAAGAAAAAGTGTTCCTCTAGCTGTCCCTTAACAACTCTTATGAGGCCTTCAGCTCTTCAGAGCCACCTTCTTATTTCTGAGAGTCTTCAGGGAGACTCTCTTATATGCTGAGAAATAGATGTAGCGTTTTCCACTCTCCAGTCATTCATTCTTCAGTTTCTGCTCTTTGTGATGAAGTACTTTGTGATGATGTAAGGTTCCGAGGCTTCAAAAACCCTGGCGGGTCAGGAAGCCCTGTGAAGGCGCATACCTGTCCTGCCATTGCTGCTGCCGCTGTGACTGATGCCTGTAGGATGTCCTGACAATACAAGGCATTCTGTGGCCTCTCTGAAATCTCCCTTCTGCAAGAACTAGCACACAGTGCCAAAGACGGAGGGTGTTTTGCAAACATAATTATGACACCAGAAACACTCAGTACTCTGAGGTACAAAAGGGACAATTCTTTGTCCTGACCGTCCTGTTATACTGTTACTGCAGGACCCCAAACTCTACATACTTTCTGCTCCTGGCAGCTCACTGTTTATATTAAATCAGCTCCTTTCAGTTTTTAAGGTGAACGTGTGCATGTGCATATGTATGTGCATGTGCATGTGCGTGTGTGTATGTGTGGTTTTTTATTTTGATTGTTGTCTGTTTATTTTTAACTCACAGCTTTTGTCATTCTAGGAGCCCACATGGGCTCGTTGAGGACCATGCCAGGAGAAGTGATGTGAACAATGTATACATGACAGGTCCCTTTGCTGAGGCAATTTCCATGCACCAAGCCTGTGCTTCAGCTTTCTATAGTCTACTTGTTGTCCTCACATAAATTGCCTCTGGAAGGCCAAACACATTCTGCATTGTGGGGTGTTCACAGATTAGGCAGAAGGTGGGATTGTGACATAAGCATTTCTTAGAGCATCATTTGCTAAATTTGATGTATATAGACCTTAAGCTTGTTTTATGCTTCATAATACATAAATATAAAGTTATAGGACATCATAAATTTTGCTATTTCTCTCTTTTTCTTCTTCTTCTTTTTTTTTTTTTTTTTTACTATCGTCTTCCCCCTATCCACTATTTTCCACTTTTTTTACTCATCTTACCCCTATCCACTTCAGGTCACCTATAATTTCTCCTTACCAAGAATGGTAAAGTAAGCTTAAGTATTAAATGACCTCAATGAATGTTAAACAAGGAATTGAAGTTGAAGATCATGTTTTAAATCATTTTTTGAAAATACCTTTGCTGTTTATCTAAGTGTCAGTGAATTTTCAACATTTTATGAAACTACTAGAGGCCCGGTGCACAAGATTCATGTACAGGTATGGTCCCTAGGCCTGGCCTGCGATCAGGGCCATCTTTCCGGCTGCCAGCAGCTAGCTCCATCCCCTGCTGAAACCCACCCCCTGTTTCCTATTCATCATCAGGGGATTGGAGCCTGCTGGCCAGGGAGAAGAACGGAGAAGTTGGCCATTCAACCCGCTCGCCAGCCGCACCCCCCCACCGCCACCCACCCCCAGTTCCCCATTCGCCACTGGGCGATCAGAGCCTGCTGGCCAGGGAAAGGAACCGAGAGGTGGTCAGCGCACCTCATAGTGACTGGTAGAGCAGGCATTCTGGTCATTCTGCCCTTAGTGTTAATTTTAATATTACCCTTTTATTATATAAGATAGAGGCCTAGTGTACGGCTGGGGACCAGCTGGCCTGCCCTGCCGGGGGCCCTGGATTGGGGTGGGGGTTCCTGCTGAGGTGTGGGGCTGGTTGGTGCAAGGGGACCAGGCAGTTTGCAGGCCGACCCTGCCCCCAATCAGGGTTGGGGTACCTACTGGGGGGTGTGGCCAGCCAGGGCGAGGGGCTGCAGGTAGTTTTTAGGCCGGCCCCACCCCCAATTGGGGTGGGGATCCCTGCTGTGGGGAAGGGCCGGCTGCGGCAAGGGTCCGTGGTCATTCTGATCTCTGGTCGTTCTGGTCGTTCCACTATTTCAGTTGCTGGGCTTTTATTATATAGGATTTTCTGACTGTCCTGGTAATATTCATGGTCTTGTGGTCTGTCATGGTACTAAATAAACTTTGAAATATGTGATTTGCAATTTAAATCATGAGATGTTCCAAATCCATTAGGAGTTTTCTCCCCCCTTTGCGATAAGAATATACAATCTTTGGTTTTACATACACAGAATAGTAGATCGAGCCAATTTGATTATTCTTCAATTAAACTTCACAATGTACCATTTTAGCACTTACTCTAGAAGTACTTTCTGAGGTAATAGCTTAGTGTAAAGTTTTAAAAGCTATTAAGAAGATTTAAACAATCTTGTTTAAAGGAAAAAGTCATGTTTTTGCACACCATTAGCTGAAAGGTATTAATAGAAGGTATGACTTATTAGGCAATAAGGATGAAAACTGGAGGCATCCACTTTGCCAGGAAAAGTCCAAGATTGGCATGAAGCCTGTGGATAAATTATAGTTTTAAATTAAATATGATATTTTTATTACTCTGTCAATTTTAAAAACAGAATTATGATTGAGATATTATTTTCTCTTAGTAATATTTCATAAGATAAGTATTTAAACAAAGCTAGTAAAAATCACACATGTAAAAATGTTCTAAGATTAGAGGAAGCTGACAGATAAAACAGATGATATTCACATTAAATTTGAACTTCAGATAACCAGCAAGTATCATTTTCGAGTATGTCCCAAATATGCATGAGATATATTTATGATTAAAAAATGCATTATTTAGCCCCAGCCGGGTGGCTCAGTTTGTTGGAGCATTTGGAGTGTCTTCTGTCTTCTGGTACACCAACAAGGTTGCAGTTTTGATTCCCAAAGGCACATACCTAGGCTGTGGGTTGGAGCTCAGCTGGGGCATGTAATGAACATGAGGGAGAAATATTATATCTATTTGAGAAGACTCATTTGTAGCTAAACATATGAACTGCCTTTTTGCAAGTGTAACATACATAGTTTGAGCTGCCTGTCCTGCTCAAAGCCTCCTGCTTTATTTTAAAAGGTGGAATAATCTTATGTGTTAAAGTTATAGCATTTAGAATTTTTCTCCCTTTCCCCTCTAAGCACACCATTCTCATTTAGCTACTGCTGGTTGATCAAGGTGTGTGTTTCATTTCAGTGGAGGCATATTGCCCTGTGAGTTCTGATTGGGTTAAAGTGACCCAGAGTAAATTTTGTTTGGGGAGCAGAGCTTACATTATGTTGAGTCCTGGCAGGAGTAGTTAATCTATATGTTAAAACCCCATACAAGCCAAAATTGTGAAGACGCAGACACAACAAATGCATTGTAAGGTATAGGTTGAATGTCTTCTATTTAAACACGCACACACACACACACACACACACACACACACACAGTAGGTCCTTGAGATCTGTTCCTATGGCACAACGTAATGCAATTTTCCCCGAAAGTCAGAACCCACCTACATAAGCACCTACGTCACTCACATGGAGCACATACACAGCAGTAAT
>NW_005353887.1:576593-591617 GCF_000412655.1 Myotis brandtii | reverse complement strand
AACGATGTACATCAAGTCCGACATAACCCGAGGACTGTCTGTGTGTGTGTGTGTGTGTGTATTTTTTTTTAATTTTTAAAATCCTCAACTGAGGATATGTTCATTTATTTGAGAGAGAGAGAGAGAGAGAGAGGAGGGGGAGAGAAAAAGAAACATTGAATGATGTGTGAGAGAAATATTGATCAGTTGCCTCCCATACGAGCCCCAATGGGGTATCAAACCCACAACCTTTTGGTGTATGGAATGACACTCAACCAACTAAGACACCTGGCTGGAATTCAACATATTTTAATCATTGTAATTCTATTCACTCTAGTTATAACTTGAAGAAGAAAAAAGAAGGGTGTATAAAGGAAACTATTACATATAAAAATTCAGATGCAAAACACTATTGATTTATTAGAATAAACACTATCATTATAATTGCACATACATAGATAACTAAATAAAAACATTCAACTGCACATATATTTTTAAACCTACAATTTAATAATAATGTTATATTTTGGTAATGAAGTAAATATTTGGTATGTTTATCAGCATGGAATGCTTTTCTTCTCCATTAATCAGAAATAAAACATACTGCCTTTATGCTTAGGAGTCCTAAGTTGGCTACAGTACAGAGTTGATAAAATAGAATTATTGGTAGTATACACAAGTGTTACATTTGAAATGATTGAGTTTAAGGGGGAAAAATATTGCTAGTTTAGCACACTTTAATACAGGTGCAAAAAATGACTCAAAGGGCATGTCCTAATGCCATTTCATCAGGCATTGTTTGTTAACAAACAACAAAGAGTACTTTTATTACCTGAATACAATGATATGTAATAATTACCAAACTTGTAAACAAATAACACTTTGAGTAAAAGAGAGCACTAATATTAGCGATACAATCTTATTGGGTCACATAATTCTCCTCTACTGCACAAAAGTAATCTACTTGTTTCTTTCGTTCTTGTTAACAGTTTCTTGATTATTCATGTGTCCAGGAGAAAATTCATGCTCGAAGCCCTAAACCTGGTGAATATTATGAGCATGGCTCCCCATGGATATGAAAAAATTAAATTGTTTGTTTGAGACAGATGCAGCAATAACCAGAGGGAATGCTTTTGCATTCACATCACAGTGTAGCAGAAACATCATTTAGAAGCTTTAATACATATTAATACTGTGTTTGAGACAATTATAAGCTCTAGCAAACAAAAAATAAAAATCCAGGAGAAGAATTAAGTTACTCAGTATTAGAAGCTCCACTGGTTATAATCATATGGTAATTTCATAATTAATTTTAGTATATAAACTAGAAAAAAATCTTACATAAATACATTAGAAATATATTCAGAAAAAGTCCATGAAAAGGAATATAGATGATACTCTTCACAGTATAAAGCAAATGGAATGACATGAAACCACTAGTCATAGTTTTTCTATTTTTTTCATTAGATACATTTATATATGTGCTCTCAAAAAGTAAATATTAGCTTAGAATTTCATTTCATCCATCTCACAAATTTTAGTAGAATCTTTATCATATAGGGTTTTCTTTAACATAACAGTATCTAAAGTGCTGAAGATACTTGTTAAGGAAATCATATACCAAAGGTAAAACTATGCTCTGAGAGACTCAACCATTATTTTAAAACAAGCAAATATTAGATACTAGAGTCCTAGTGCACGAAATTCGTACACTTGAGGGGGGAGGGGTTTCTGTCAGCCTGGATTGTGAAAGGGCACAGGCCAGGCCAAGGGACCACACTGGTGCACAATCGGGGCCAGGGAGGGACGAGGGAGGATGGCCAGCTTGGGAGGAACCGCAGGAGGGCTCCAGGGCATGTCCGGGCCATCTCGCTCAGTCCCAAACAGCCAGACCCCAGCAGCAAGCTAACCTACTGGTCTGCCCCTGGTGGTCAGTGCACATCATAGTGACTGGTCAACTTGTTGACTGTCTGCCCCCTGGTGGTCAGTGCATATCATAGCAAGCAGTTAAGTGGCCTTAGCATATCATTAGCATATTACACTTTGATTGGTTGAATGGCTGACCAGATGACTGGACACTTAGCATAGTAGGCTTTTGTTATATAGGATTAGAGAGAATGTACCCAGATACTTTGAGAAGCAAGGGGAAAGGGTTCTCTACTTTTTTATTTTTTGAAAACTTCTACATGTTAGTTGTATGTTATACAATCATCTAAGTTATCATACTCATTTTAAAAACAGGTGTGTGCCTGCCCTGGCTAGTATTTCTCAATGGTTAGAGAGTTGGCCTGCACATAGAAGGGTCAAGAGTTCGATTCCTGGTCAAGGGCATATACTTGGGTTGCAGTTGGCTTCCCACCCTTGGTCGGGGTACCTGCAGAAGGCAACCAGTCAATTTGGCTCTCTCACATCCATGTTTCTTTCTCTCTCTCCCCTCGTCCTCTCCCGTTCTCCTTCCACTCTCTCTGAGAAAGTAATGGAAAAAATGTATCCTCAGGTGGGTGAGGATTAAATAAATAAATAAATAAATAAATAAATAAATAAATAAATAAGAGTTAATAAATAAATAACAGCTGTGTAGTCTTAAAGGGAATACCTGATTTGTCCAAAGTCACAGAAGTAATAATCATAAAATGCAGGGTTAGTACACCCCAACCAGTTACTTAATAGTTGTACAAACTTGGGTAAGTTTATTAATCTGTTTGCCTCAGTTTCCTATTCTATAAAATAAAAATAATAATTGTACCTGCCATAATGGGTTTTTGTGAACATGGTCATAGCACACAATACATTCTGTTTAAGTGTATTGGTCTCTATCCCCATGTTTGTTCACTGCACCAGAGAAAAGTGGACATTGAATTCACACTAACAATGTGCAAATATTTTCACCACTAAAATATGATTCTTTTATATAGATTTATACATTGCCTGCTGCAAGATGGGCTATATATTATTGCCATTAATATTTCTTGGCTATTAATTTAATCAACTAAAAGGTGATGAATGCACAAGTTATATGTGGTATAATTATTGTTATTATTTTACCTGTTTTTTTCAACAAGGCACATAAACTAAGCCTTCCAAGAAATACACTGGAGAACATACAGACAATGACAGAATGGGAAATTGAACTATATGAATTTTTAAAAATCCAGAAAATCACATTACATTATCAATGTGTTAAGAGAATCCAAATAAATATCAAAATTAGTTGAAGAATTGAGATACCAACATTGTCCACTTGAATACGTGGCAGTAATGGAACTGTCCTGTACCTACTCAATCTAATACAGGAGCCAAAAGCCATATACAGCTATTGAGCACTTGAAATGTGGGTATTGTGACGGAGGCACTGCATTTTGTATCTTACTGTAATTTAATTAACTCAGATTCAAATAACTACATGTAGATGTCACAGCTCTAGGCAGGAAGCAAGGCAGAGCCTATGCCACCCTGGAAGCTGGGAGCTGTGGAGGCATTTCTGTGGGAAGGAAGTGACCTTCTGAACTGAGGAAAGAAAAGGACTAGCAGATTGGGTAAATAAAAATCAAAGTAGGAGAAAATTTGAAGAAGTTTCAAACTTTAGTCTTTGGGTATGTTAAACGGTAGAAAGTTTAAATAAAAGCCTCAAGTTCCAGCTTCTCTGAAAAAAATAGGAATATATGCAAGAAATTAATTAATATGCCTCTCTGAGGCATATTTTCTTCAACTGTAAAATGCAAAAGTTGGATGAAAAGACATAATTTCACCCTGAAAATCAACTTCATGATTACACATTATTCTGATAGACATATGACTGTTTTGATTTTATAGGTTTAGCTCAGTTGTTTATTGCGGTTGTCTTTTATCTCCAAGGTCACACCTTCTGTCCTCAGAAAGTTTAGTTATTTTCAGATTGTTGACTAACCAGCATCTCATAAATATTTGCCTTGCTTATGGGCAAAACCAGAAGTGTAAATATATGTTTCTGCTGAGGAAAGTAAGGAGCACATCTCTTTCACTGAGGTTCTTTCTTGTAAACTTCACCTATAAATAGTATACAAAGTTGGATTATTGCAGATTTTACTAGCCTGGGTGAGCTTGACTTTATCATAAAATGTGTAATTAATTTTCATATAACTTTACAAACCTAAGCTGTAAAGTATATTAGGTGATCTTGGAATAAATTCTTTCTCTGACAGTGCCCTAGAATATTCTTTTTGTCCTACATGGATGAGCACTTTACCCCTAAACTGTGGTTATGTACTGGGCCTACTCTAGTACCAGGAAGACACGTGCTTGAAAATAAATATTTGCGTATAATAAATGGATTTTATTTTCAAGGTGTTTATTCCTCCTGGTTACTGATTTGTAACAAAGATTTGCAAATGTTTATTCAATAAAAACTCCATGTAATTTAGAAATAATACCTGCAAAATAGATAACAAATGTCAAACCTCATATATATATATAAAGGGTGTCCCAAAATTCACGCAGTGGGCCTCTAATATATATATATATGTCTCCTAAGTTTTATGTTGTTCGGTTTGACTAATTAAAAAGAAAATCTAGAACTTTTAAAATCTTTTTGACCACTTCTCTGTTTTGAATAATCTCAGCCCTATTTTTCTTTTTCTTTAGGAAATTACTTGTTTTTCTGAGAATTAAATCTTGCTTTGGAGTTACATAAATTCTGCACAGATTTAAAATACCACAGATTGTTTACAACATTATTTTTAAATGATTACATTACAACATAGATATATTTTGGTAATATATAGTATCATGTAAATGAGATGAATCATTAAAATTTACAAATCTATGCTGTAAAAAATTTATCTCTTACTACAAATTCATTCTTGTGTTACATAGATCTTTTTTTTCCTGATATTATTTAATCTTGATAAATGATGTGTTCTAACCAGCACTGATTATTTCTGAACTATAAATATTTCAGATGCTAAGTAATTTTGTCACTTCAATCAGTTATAACTTCATACTTCTATATTTATACATTATATTTTGAGACACTATTATTTTTATAAAGTAATTGTCAAGCACTGGAGAAAAAGAAAATGTGTCCTACCTTTGCATAACTCCTTATTTTGTTTTAATACTGTAATTTCATTAATGCCCTAGCCTTTATTTATATTGATTACATGTTATAAATCTCTTCAAAGAACTTTATATTGGGAGAATTTTAATGTGCACTTTCAAGTATCGATATTTTTAATAAGTCTGAAATGCTAGAATAATGTCTGACATCTATATTCTATAATTTGAATAAAGAATTCAAAGAATATTGAGGCATTATTTTTACTCTCAGTAATAATCTAGAAGACACTAAGAAAACAAAGTGAAGACTAACGAACAGAGTAAAGAAAACTAAATACATTGCAGTGTTATAAGGCAGCATAAGCAAATCCCAGACAAAAAGAAAGATTCTTTTCGCTTTTGAAAAGCAGAAAAGGTTTTGAGAGCCACTCATGTCAACTTTGAATAACAAGTAGAATTTTGATAGATAAAGAAGGAAGGTAGACCAAGAGGGTAGGTTAGAGTTAACGTCTAGATGTTTTAAATGTATTTGCTTGCAGGAAACGAAGAGAGAGTGAATATTTTTAATTTATAGGAACATAGACTATATTTGTTAATTGTGCCTAGCTCTCAAACTTCAGCATATAGCAGAATTGCCTGAAGACCGTTTGAAACAAAGATTACTTGGCCTCACCTCAGTGTTTCTGATTCAGGAAGTCTTCGGGGGGCCTGAGAATTAATTTGCTTTTCTAACGAGTTCCCAGATGCTGCTGACGGTGGTGTCTTGGGACCACTCTTGGAGAACCACTGATCTGGAGTAAAAGTTTTTCCTCGTAGTTCCCTCCTGCCTCCTGTAAGGGAGGAAAGTTATATTAAACTAAGTTTTTATTAACAGCTAACTCATATACTGAGAATTCTCTAGAGACAAACCCTAGAGAAAATATATACAAAAACACAAATACATTTAATCAAGTGAATGATAGTAACTAGAGTAAGAAATGCTGGAAATGATAGTACTATTCTACCTGTATTTTTAGAGTCCTGGCAAAGAACAGAATTCATGCAGGTGGTTTAAATAAAGAGTGTTTAATGAAGGGCTAGTTATAGACATGGATGTACTGAGGTGGCCGTAAGCCAGTGCCATCACTAGGTGTCAAGGGTAAAGTAGGAGTGGTATTCTCAGAGTTCTTGGAGAGCTGCAGCCATGAGGCAGAGGCTGGTCCTGAAAGGAGGGGGCATTTTCTTAGGAGGCTGCAGCATCTCTAAGAGAAGTATTGAAGCAGCAAAGGGGGTAGATAGAAACACCCCAGCATCTCTGCCCCCTGGTACTCTAGTCTGTTGCTGCCTCCTTTGGGCTGAAACCAACCTGAAGCCAGTGTGTGAGGGTACACCCCTGGGAGGCAGCCAGTGTGATGAGTTTCTGAGAGCACAAACAAGTTCTCCGAAGTCTAAAGACTGTAAGCCAGCGATTCTCAACCTGTGGGTCGTGACCATCGGAAAACACATATAGCATATCAGATATTTACATTACGATTCATAACAGTAGCAACATTACAGTTATGAAGTAGCAACGAAAATAATTTTATGGTTGGGTCACAACATGAGGAACTATATTAAAGGGTCGCGGCATTAGGAAGGTTGAGAACCACTGCCTGAGTAAGCCGAGGACCTGGTCCCACCTTCCCTTGTGTTATTTTAAGCCCTGTTCCCAGTTTTCTTTTATTCCTTTGTACTTAGGGAGCAACCATAGCATGGAGATGAGGCAAGTGGTCTAATTGTTGACTTACTAGGGACTCAAAGTGGTTTTAGAGCCTCTTTATCAATGGGCCAAAATTTCAAATATTCCTCCTGTTATCGGATAATTGCATGGATTGCTCTTCTCCTTTACTAGTGGGAGTGGGGGTTCTTGGGGTGCTGCTGGAATAAGTATTTCTGGAGGCCCCCACCGGAGGATGAGATGTGGTAGAGAGCTTTATTTGTGTGGAATTAGAAACCTGGGTCTCAAAAATCCCATTTTCCTTAATCCAGTCCTGGAAGAGGTGCAGCTGGGGATTCAGCAGAGCTAAGAGCAAAGCCAGTGTCCAGAGTTTCCATTCAGTGGTGCAGCTGGAGGCCATATGGGTGAGTGCAGACTGAAAGAGCCCCTCAAGCCAGGAGTCAGGTGGGAGCAGCAAGAGCAAGAGAGAGAACTCCTTTCTTCAGGAGCTTATGTATCTCAAATCTCTCTGTGCTTGCAGCGGCCATGCCTATGCTGGCTGACCTGTTTTCAGGTTTGACTCATAAATAGCTCCTTCCCTATGTCATTCAGACTTTACTGGGTGTGCCTATAATATTGCCCTTCCCTTTGTTCCTTTCCAGTTAATTAATAACTGGGTTAAATACAACGATATCACTACTGTTGGGTGTTTCCTTCCACGTCCTGCGTGGAGTAGGGTTCGGTATCTGAAAGTGGAGCCGCACAACAAATGAGAGAAAAAGACACGAGATAATTTTGCAATATTGGGGGACCAGGCGGGCAAGTCCTGAAGGACTTCCAACCATGCTCAGGCTGCTATCTTTTATTATTGACCTGGAGTAGCCCTTAAGAAAAGGAAGTTTCAATGACACACAGATCAGCAATTTCCAGGAGTAGACAAAAGTATCTGATTAACTCATCAATAGATTTCCAAGTGTAGGCAGAGTAACTGATTAGCTTATCAATAGATTTCCGAGTGCAGGCAGAGTAACTGATTAACAATAATCAACAAGGATCTACATAACTACCTAAGGAATTAAGGGAACTAAGGTGGGGAGGCTTCAACTATTATTATCTAAATTAACTGGGTGGTGCACAGCCCTGACCTTTACTAGGACTTTCAATGGCTACTAGCTTTTGCGGGGGGGTCTCTGTCTAAACTCAGCTAGTGAAGACAATAAATGGACTCCGGCACACTACCACATCAGAACCTTAAGCATAACCATCCATCACTCAAAAATACTGTTAAAAACACCATTGTTTGCTCTGAATATCTATAATAATAAAAACATAATATGCTAATTAGACCAGATGTCCTTCAGGACGACCTTCCAGATGAAGCTGAGGATGCGAGGGAAGCCCAGGTCCCAGGTGCCCGAGGGAAGCCGGTGCCGGCAGTCAGGGGAAGGAAGGCCTACTCTTGAAAAAATTTTGTGCATCAGGCCTCTAGTAAGGAGATAAATGATTGTCCAAGTCAAGCTGCACAGGGACCATTTGCTCCTTCCTTCTGAGCTGACTTCTAGGACTCTAAAGCTATTGTACCTCTTCCAGGACTGGTTTAAGCACCAAGAAGGCAAAAAGAACATAGCTGTCTCACCATCAAAGAGGAAGCACCTTAGAATTGGTTCAGTACCTGAAAGTAGTTCGATGTAATAAATCCCAGCACTGTTTTATAATTCTCAGTCACAAAAAATAGATGGCCTTTGTTGTCTCAATTATTTTCAGATCCCTTTCTGTAGTCTCTCTGAAATTTCTGAAGCAAGAGCTGAGGCAGAATTCATTGCCTGGTGGTAGCAATAAGATCATATGTGACATTCAAAATGGTAGAAAGAGCCCATTGCCATCTTACCCTGAAGTCCTATGACTTTTCTATAGGCATCCTAAGTATAAGGCAAAGGAAGTAAATAATTTTTCACCAAAAATACCATGTATTTAACTCACTCTACATTTTTGCTCATGCAATTTATTCTGCTGAAGCCACTTTTTCTTATTCTGTGTCTGCTTGTCAAAATATGTAAAGTTTTAACTTAAATATTTGTCTTTTCGTGAATCCTTCTTTGATTCTTTCAACTTGAAGCTTGAGTAACCAGAGCACAATATGTTATTTTTAAGTCACTTTTATTCGGCAATGTATTATAGTTTAAAATGACTAAACACTTTATACCCTCACTTTGAAGCAGGTTTTACAACTTACTGCAGTGAGTTATAGAGAAATATTTGTATGGGCCTTGAACATAGTTTACCTGAATAGCTATGTGAGTGTCTATAAGTTTCTTAATTTCAAGTCATTTAATCTCTCCAGTCTGCTCTGTAAAATGGTTAAGGTCTATCTTACCTCGAGGTCTTATGTAGAGATCCAGTTGAATAAATGATGGTTAAGATTAGCAAATGGAATACTAGACTATAAATATTAGGTTCAATTACTTATTATTTGTATTGTCTTTTATATGATAGGAAACCAAAAGTTTGTATTAAATTGAACAAAATTGGAAGTTCACAGAAAACTATACTGGAATTTAAAATCCTTAATTCTGTTGAGTGCATAGAGGAGGAGAGAGGGAAAAATATTTTGACATTTTCTTCATGACTATAAGCCAGAGCAAAACATATGCATGCACAGATGTATATGAAGCTTGTTTCAAAAAATGTTTTGAAAATGTAAAAATGAATAAAAAACATCAAGGTGTACCAACAGAATAGTAAGACAAAAGGGGTAAGGCACTGTGGTCAAAGTAAAATCAGGGATAGGAAGTAAGATAAAATAAGCATTCCAGAAATATAAGAATCAAATATGGGGAGGAGGGTGGAGAGGGTTGAATTGGTCAGGAGAAGCACACTATTTTTGGACTGAATCCAAATGAAATAATTCATCCTTTAACCTCTTTTAAGAAGATGATGTGTCTTAATGTGGTGAATAGTGCCATTTTTAGAGTGAATGTACAATTCCGTTGGCTATTTCCCTGTATAAAAGTAAAGGGCACTGTGCTAAACCAGAGCTCTATAGGCGCACACCACAGGGGGCCATTATCATTGAGGTCTGTGACTTTCTCAGAGTGGCTTAATCATAATACTAAATATTCGACAAAAAGGGACTGTGTATTTTTCAGAAAATCCACCCTAAGTTTTGTTGCTCTAAACGGAGCTTTGGTTACTACTGTCGAGTGGTTAATGGGATGGCAAGGACCCTTTTTCTCATCTAAGGCCATTTGATTTCTGTCAGTCAACTAAGGATTATACTTGATAGGTTCTGAGAGATTCTGAAGTAAAGGCAATCATATCTCTTAAAATCAAGTGGGAAGGTTGATCTCAAAACAGGTAAAGAAAGTATTCTATAAATATCTGGAAAATCAACATCAAACTGCTAAGAGTATTATCTCTATATTGTAAGATTGTTGGAGCGGAGAGGGCTATAGAATATTTTCTTTTTTTATTCATATATTTCATACTTTCTACATGTTTTACAGTATAATAGATTGCATTAATATTTAAGAATGATTATAAAATCCCAGAACAAGTCAAAACTGAATAGTAAGTAATTCTGGGTTCTCTGCACAACCAACTTATTGTCTTCTTGAGGGCTTCGTGTTTTCAGCATAAATCAGTGTTTCTCAAACTCTTGGTTACAGTAGATTGCCACAAAATAGGTATGAAGGGATAGATACATTTTGGAAATTCAAACTATATGCCATCCTCTTGATAATTCACAGTACACACAACTATACTAAACCTTCAAAGTCTTGTATTAAAGTATCATTTGGATCCCACAAGGGCTGGAAGTGGGCAGGAAACCCATTCTAAGGGGCACCTGAAAATGTGTGTGTGAAGGAGATGTTTCATGGTCACAAGATTGGATGGGCATGATTGCTATTTAGTGCGTTGGGACCACGGGTGCTAAAAATGCTACAATACAGAAGACACTTTCACAAAACAAAGACATCAAAGTACCCAAAGTTGTATCTTAGAGAAATATTCTTTAAACAAACTTATTTGACAGGAAACAGTATTTTGAAACATTTTATTGCATAATGTAGAATGATGATTATTCTGAAATTTATGTTTTAGTCTAAAGCCCGAGATTTCAATGTGCACCTCCCTTCTTGATATTACACTTGATTGTGTTAAAGATGGCTCAAAGTTTGTGTTTCTAAAATAGAACATCAGATTTACACTCCTCACCAGAATTTCCACTTTCACAAATCGGAATATGTTTATGTTGGTAAATGGAACTATCAGCCTTTCACTTGTTTAAGACAGAAACCATGAGCCAATTTTTTGTTTATACTACATAGCTTCTTTAGTCCATTCCACCTATAAAATATATGTTAACTGAATTTACAAAACCATAAAAGGTAAAAAACTGAAGTAAGGGTATAATATAAAACATAAAACCAGAAACATTTTAAAAATAGAGATTTTATTTTAAAGGAGAAGACAAATTTTAGAACAGAAATGAAAAATAATGAATTAGAAAAAAATAAGCCCCAAATTTAAAGAAATTAAAAATAAACTAAAATTGGAACATAAACAGTTGAAGGAACTACTATAATAGCCAGCCAAGTATAGTGTCTCTATATTTCTCTCTCTCACACACACACACACACACACACACACACACTTCTTTGCTCAGTCAAGGCTACTGGCCTTTCCTGTGATTTGGAAATGTAGGGTTTGTCTGGTGAGCAAGAGTCATCACAGAAGACTTTCTCCTGCTCTATCCTTTTTAGAAATTCATAGACAACAGGGGGGTGAGGGCATGAGTAGGGCTGTGGGGGGCAATGGGGCAATAAGGACACATATGTAACACCTTAATCAATAAAGAAAAAACATTATTTACACTAATAAAAGACAAAGATGCTAATTGACTGTACCTTCGCTACGCCCACCAGTCAATCGGAAGAGTATGCAAATTAACCCAACAAAGATGGCCGTTAAATTTGCATACTGCAGGTGGGGCGGGCAGCGCCAGACGCCGCCCGCGGGATCCGGGGCCACAGATCGGGGACCTGGGAGGCGGGTTGGGCAGCGCCAGATGCCACCAGGGGAGGCAGAGCCAGCGATCACCCCAGCCAGAAGCCTGAGTCCTGGGCAGGGGCGAAGCGGGCCATTGGAGCGGCCTAGGGGTCCCCTGCCCAGGCCTATCGCCCCGGCCAGAGGCCTGAGGCCTGGGCAGAGGCGGAGCCTGTGATCAGAGAAAGCTGGGGGTCCCCTGCCCAGGCCTAACACCACAGCCAGAGGCCTGAGGCCTGGGTAGGCGATCGGAGCGGGCTGGGGATCCCCTGTCCAGGCCTAATGCCCTGGCCAGAGGCCTGAGGCCTGGGCAGGGGCCGAGCCTGCGATCAGAGCGGGCTGCAGGTCCCCTGCCCTGGCCTAAGGCCCTGGCCAGAGGTCTTAGACCTAGGCAGGCGATCGGAGCGGACTGGGGGTCCCCTGCCCAGGCCTAACGCTCCTCTGGCCTGGGCAGGGGCGGAGCTGGCTATCAGAGCGGGCTGGGGCTCCCCTGCCCAGGCCTAACGCCCAGCCTAAGGTCTTAGGCCTGGGCAGGGGCTGAGCCGGGGATTGGTGTGAACTACAGAGGAAACACCTTTTCTGACAGCTCATTGGCTAAGCTCCCTGTATGCCACTGGTAATATTCTTAGTAACTTGGGTACTAAGAATCCAAGAAGGTGATGTAGGGTTTTTCTACCTCACTCCTGGAGAAAAAAATGAAGGTCTGCTGCTGGAGGGGCTAAGAAATATCATATCCTGCCCTAGCCGGTTTGGCTCAGTAGATAATGCCTTGGCCTGCCTACCACAGGGTCTGGGTTCAATTCTGACCAAGGGCATGTACCTAGGTTGCAGGCTCTTCCTTGGCTGGGGCCCAGGTCAGCACTCATGCAGGAGGCAACCAATCAAAGTGTTCCTCTCACTTTGATGTTTCTCTCTGTCTTTCCCTTTCTCTCCCACATTCTTTAAAACTCAATGGAAACATATCCTCAGGTGAGGATAAAAAAATAATAAAAAAAGTCATATCTTATGAAAGACACATCTTGAAAATGCCTAAAGAAAGTTGTCATTTTTTCATGGTGAAGGGACTGGAGTCTGTGTTGATGAAAACACCTTGGTGGCTGTGGTGACTGGCAGTGGCTGCAGCAATGGGGAGCAGGGAGTGGGCCTAAGCCGTCAGTAGGACATCCCCTGAGGGCTCCCAGTATGTGAGAGGGGGCAGGCTGGGCTGAGGGACCACCCCCTCCCCAGTGCATGAATTTCATGCACCAGGCTCCTAGTAAAAAATAAAAAAAAAGAAATTTCAGATTTGCTGGAGTAGAGGAAAAATTTTAGGGAGTAGAGGAAAAAATATCTAAGTGATGATTTTTAATTTTATTTATTTTTAATTGTGTTTCAATTTTACCATCATTTTAACACCAGTCTTTTCTTAATGATTTTGTCACCACTTTTTTCTTAATCAATTACCTTGTTTTATATCCTTACTTGCCCCATTACTTCCTCTAGTCTATATCTAATCCCCCACATTTGGAAAACCTATTTTGCCACTTCTGTGATTGTTTGTTCTATTTCTCATGAAAATGGAAAGTAAGAGGACTCCAAAAGAAATATACACAAATTAAAATGTGTGTATTTTAAATACCTTAATCCTTTCCTTTATTTTTAAAAATATACTTTGGTGGAAATAAAAGTTACCCACCTTGCAGCTTTATTGATATACCATAGACATTTAACATCATCTATGTTTAAGGTATACAGTGTTGATTTGATACATTTATATATTGTAAAATAATCACCACCACAGCATTAGCTGACACCTCCATCCCATCACATAGAGGACATTTCTTTTAGTGGTGAGAACATTTAAGGTCTACTATTCTAACAGCGTTTGCTTACATGATAAATATTTTTAGCTATAACCACCATGCTGTACATTAGATCCTCAGAATTTATTAATCTTATAATTATAATTTGTACTCTTTGACCAATATCTCCCTATTTTCACACACCCTTTAGCTCCAGGTAACCACCACTCTACTCAGTGTCTCTGAGTACAGCATTTATAGATTTCACATATAAGTGATATTATACCTTAGTTGTCAAAAGTTACCATTTTTATTAATAAATAACCACTGAATGCCTGGTTAGTGAAAAAGTGGAAATTTTAGAATGTTATTTTTACAATAAACCCAGTTTTATTAAATATGTATACACATGCAATAGCCATATTTCTGGAAAATGAAAATATTTTATTTTTTTCTTAAACCATCTGTATGCATATCATTTTACAATGAACATATGTTACTGTGGAATTAGGAAAATAAATGAGTATATTTTAATGCTCTAATTTTTATTTGTGGTTGAGTAAAATTCCATTGTATGTAAGTACCACCACTTCTTTATCCACTCATCTCTTGAATGGGTACTTGGGTTGCTTCCATAGCTTGACTATTGTAAATAACACTCCAATGAAGAAAGGTGTGTATATATTTTTTTGAATTAGCATTTTGGGTTTCTTTAGATATATAACCAGAAGTGGAATTGCTGGATCATAAGGCAGTTCCATTTTTAATTATTTGAGGAACCGCCATAATTTTTCCGTAGTGGCTGTACCCATTTATAATCCCAACAACAGTAATTAAGAGTTTCCTTTTCATTTTATCCTTGACAACACTTGTTGTCTGTTTTTGTTATTGATGACAGCCATGATTGCAGGTGTGAGGTGATGTCCTATTGTGGTTTTTATTTTTATTTGCATTTATCTGATGATTAATGACATTGAGCATATTTTCATTTGTCTGTTGGTCATCTCTATGTCTCTTTGGAGAAATTTCTTTTCAGGTTCTCTGACTATTTTTTAAATCAAGCTGTTTGTCTTTTGGGTAGTAAGTTATATGAGTTATTTATATATTTTGGATATTAACCCCTTATCAATGTATTGTTAGCAAATATATTCTCCTTTAAGTTGGTGGATTTTTTGTTTTGTTTCGTTTGGTTTGGTTGTTTTGTTGATGGCTTACTTTTCTGTGTAGCCTCTTATTTATTTATTTATTTTTCTGTGTGTGTGTGTGTGTGTGTGTGTGTAAACGTTTTAGCTTGATATAGTCCCATTTTTTTTCCTCTTTTGTCCATTGCTCAGAGAGATATATCTAAATAATATTACTTAGAGCTATATCAATTTTACCACCAATTTCTTCTAGAGTTTCATTTCAGTCATTGTATTCTTTATTTCTGAATAGTTCTTTTTTTTTAATGGTTTCTCATGCTTTTGTGAAGTTCTTACTTAGTTTATCTTTTCTTCCCCTGAGTTTATT
>NW_005353887.1:559808-572749 GCF_000412655.1 Myotis brandtii | reverse complement strand
ATGAGGCCCCGCTTCTCAGTGTCCCCGTAATTGCTGCAAGCACCTCTGAGAGAAAGCCGCCCTCGAGTTCTGACCGATGCCAGACAGTCCAGTTTCTCCCGTATGAGTCTGGGTCCCCAAAGACTCGCCTGGAACTGGAGTTCAGAGCAGACAGGAGCTTGAGACTCCCTCCCGATTGAAAAAGACAACCATGTCCTCAGCTGCCAGCCCTTTCTGCGTGCACCTCCGTACCTCTGCACTTTACTTCCGCACCTCCTCTGAGTCTCAGTGTGCTTTTCTCTTTCTTTCTAGTTGTAGAATTTCTACTCAGCCAACCTTCCTGTGGTTCTGGATGATGTCCGTTTTGTCTTTTATTTGTATTTTTGAAGTTGTTGTACGAGGCAGCAATTTCCGGTGTTTACCTATGCTGCCATCTTGGTTTTGTGCACCGGGCCTCTAGTAGCTATATAATAGCCCATTGTATAGAGGTGATGAAATCATAGTTCACATTTTTATTATTCTTAGGCATTTGGGCTATTTCCATTTGGTTGCTATTTTTTTTATGGTGCAAAAAATATGTATGTTTGTGTATACATACATACACACATCTACACATAGATATCTATACATATATATCTAAATATGTACATATATAATCTGTATATATACACTTGAGCAATTGTATCTACAGAGAAAATTTGTAAATGTAGAATTACAAGTGTGTGTGTCTATATATATAATATGCACACTAAGTGTATGAATTTGGGCTATTTCCATTTGGTTGCTATTTTTTTTTATGGTGCAAAAAATATGTATGTTTGTGCATACATACATACACACATGTACACATAGATATCTATACATATGTATATCTAAATATGTACACATATAAAGTATATATATACACTTGAGCAATTGTATCTGCAGAGAAAATTTGTAAATGTAGAATTACAATTGTTTGTGTGTATATATATAATATGCACACTAAGTATACATATGTAATGTATATATGCATATTTGAGCAATTATATCTATAAGGATAATTATTAAAATATAATTTTTATGCTTAAGTGTATATATGCTTTAAAGTTGGAAACTATTTATACATTCACATTGCTTTATCTCCTATATTTGTCATGCGTGGAAAGGCTGCTTCACTCTGAGATTAAATAAAAAAATATATACCTCCAGTTTTGTTCTAGTATTTTATGGTTTCAACTTTTATGTTAGATACTTTGATGAAGTTTGAATTTATTGTGAGAAAAAAATAAAAAGGGAATACAAATATACAAAAAAAGTGATAAAAAACAAGGCTTAAATAGTGCAGTACTACTTGCTCAGGATTATGGGTCTGCAGATATCCAGAACCATGGTCAACAAAGAGTGTAAGACTATCTTAAGCACAAAAACATATTTAAAAAATAATAGCATTATACTTTCCATGTTTTAGATATTTTGGTTGTTTATTTTTTAATCTTTTAATGAAAACTTTAAACTTTGTCTTTTTATAATTACTAATTTTTGAGGGATAGATTATACACTAATAGTCAAACAATATCATTCAATAAAGAGTCAAATAGAAGTGATGACATGACACCAGAAAAAGTTAATGTCCTGCACCACTCATTCTATACTGTGTGTTTGGGGAAGAATCTGATCCTAAATCATGTCCAAAATACCAGCAGAGTCTAGAACCCAAAGTAGAAAAAGGCATCCAAAGGAGCAGGGAGTGTTACAGTGTTTGAAACAAAAGCATGGGTTGGTGGGATGTTTAGAAGCAGATAACTAATAGGTTTTACAAATAGAGCAAAACAAAAACAAACAGTTTTTTAAACAGAAGACAAAAACATATATTTAGGACAAACTGATTTAATGTTTTGGGAGAAAAAGAAAATTCATAAAAATCCAGGATGGAGCAAGATTCCTGACATCTTTCACTGCTACTTTCGTACTTTCTAGTAGGGAGCACCAAACGCTATTTAAATAGGCAAGAAACATGGGAAAATATTACTTGAAGGAATTTCACCTGACATCAGAGTCTCCAATGGATTGGGAAGAGGGATCAGGAATGCAATGGAATTTGTTAAGGAATTTTATTTTTCCATGATATAAATAATCCATGCTATGGGTCCAAGGCTCTCACCTCTACCGTACAAGATCCTCATGCTTATCTTTTTCTTTTTTAATTTTTTTTATTGATTTCAGAGAGAGAGAGGGAGAGGGAGAGAGAGAGAGAGACACCAATGATGAGAGAGAATCATTGACCAGCTGCCTCCTGCACACCCCCTACTGGGGATCAATCTGACTGGGAATTGAACCAGATCTCCTGGTTCATGGGTCAACGCTCAACCTCTGAGGCATCCTGGTCAGCTTCATGCTTAACTTTTGAATTTTATTTTAGGGGTTGCTTGATCCTTTGTGTATTTCATTTTCCCACACATGATTCATTTCGGTCAGTGACAACTTAGCCAGCTTAGAAATGGTAAATTTATGTGAGAACCTCTTGTTCCATATTCCTCTATATCACGTTTTTTGTTGTTTTTGTTTTCACTAGCATTGCTTTATGGGTTACACATTGGAGAAAGAAAAGGAAAAACACTTTCTTCATTTCTGATACTTAGTGCTAACTCTGGAACATACATGCATCACTTAGAGATAATTAGAAGCAAAGAATCCCCATGACTTTGTGCAGCAGATCCCCAGACATGCACAATGCCATCACTTGCAGAGCTTCAGTTTGACATGACAGGTGCCAGGTGTTACAGATTTACTTGTTTTTAAAGTAAAACAACAACAACAACAACAACAAAAATGCAAGCAGTCTCACAAATGAAGCAGAGCAGATTCTGCCAGCATAAAATGCCTGGCATGCATTTCAACAAAATAAATTCCAGCAGTTTTAATGAAGGAACCTGTTTCCGGACACATGAATTACAATGTCCCCAAACCTTTTGTCCTCAAAAATCAATCACATGTCCCTTAGATACTTGAGAAGCAGTGCGATTCTTCCCAAGCTCCTGAAGCTGCGCAGACATTGTTTGATGGATTGAAGTAATTATTTCTAAAGTCCACTTCTTAGTTGTTTACTGAAAAATATAATTCTGACGCTATTGCTGATCTTCCTTTTCATATGCTATTTGGCATTTTTCATTAAGTTATGAAATCTAAACTACAGGAAAGAAAAAACATTACTTTTCATGGAATTTTTGTTTGCTTTTGTGAAAGTGTTTGCAAAGGTAAAATTAATTAGTTGTTTCCTTATTTGGTTTGTCTAAGCCTGCCTTGTGCATGAATTAATGAGGATAGAAATATAACCTCGGTCTTTCACAAACTCTGTGTATGTAATCTTTCATCTAAAATCTGTTCCTCTTCCTGTTTTTCCACATTAGTAAATGTTGTCAGTATTCAGTCAGTTTTCCTACAAGGAAATGGAAATTAGAGGAATTTTTGTTTGATCAGACAATTTTTAAAGATGCGCTCAACCTCATAAGGCCCCATTAACATGGCAGTGAAAGAACTTTGTAAAGGATGCTCCAAAACCACAATAAAGCAATTGAGTCTACTTTGCAGCTGTGGGAGTTTAATATTTCCAGAAGATGGAAAGGGGGTGGAAGAGTGATAACAGAAATATCAGTGAGGAACATTGGCAGCTTGTTATATACACAGAGGGATATGCATCTTGAGAAAGAAATAACCTGCCCTGTAGAACCCAGAGAAGCATGTCACTTAGAAAGTATGGGTTTGAAGGAGATCAGTAGTAAAATATGAAAATATAAACAAGGATGCTAATTGAAATGCTATTTTTGGAACGGTTGATCCTGACTCTGTGAGAACAGAATCTACAGTATCAGGAATCTAATACACTAGGGAAAAAAATATCTGATAGGTGGTGGGGGAGACGTTACTTTTTTAAGGAAAATAAAACATCTGAAAACAGCTAACAAAGTGTTCTTATAGATCTCTATATTATAAAATTTGTGGGTCCTCAAAAACAAAATAAAAACATCTAGTTCCTTTCCCAACTACCAAAAATCAAAGCTCTTTCCCTTCCAATAAATTATCTCACCATCTTATGCAAAGCTCGCCAGCAGGTTTTTGTTGTCTCATCCTTAAATGTGTATGGACAACCAAGTATCATCCAACATTTGAGGTTAGAAAGCAATATGAACACAAAGGTCCAAAAGAAATAACAAAAAAGTAAAGATAAAAACTAAAAAACTTTTACTTACATTTTTGTGACAACCCTAGAAGATAAGTCATTCATTAAAAAATAAAAGAAAAGAAAAAGAAACATGTAACTATGAAAATAAAACAATCATAAAAAAACACATCTGAAAAATTAAAAATAAAATACCAACATTATTCCTTAGACTTAGAGCTTCAAAAGTAGAAAGTGTCCTCCTAGAAAATAGAACAAAAGAGGAATAAACAACAACAATGAGAGATAATATAAAATAAAGAAGATACCCCAACAGATTTAGTATCTTATGCAAAGGATACAGTGTTCAGATTCATAGGTCAACCAAATACAGAGTCAACAAATAAATTTATGGTTGTAAAATTACCAGAAACAAAATGTAATGAGGTTGCATAAGAGGGAAAGCTTAGTCACCTGAAAAAGAAAATTCTAGCATCTGACTCCTCATCAGAAAGCTAGATTATACAAAATAATGGATAAGATATCCAAAGCTCCCAGGGGGTATTATAATTAACCTAGAATTCTATACCCAGATAAACTATCAGTGTGAGGGTAAAATAAAGATTATTTTATATATGTAAAGGCCCAGGAAATTTACCTCCAAAATACCTTTCCTAAGAAAATTGCTAGTAAAATGAAGGCTAGAACCAAGAAATAGGAGGATATATGTGAAACCAGTGTTCAGTGGTGAAATTCTGTACCAAGATGAAATCCCAGCCATTGGACTAGGGGCCATTCAATTCAAAATAGAGCCAAACAGAGTCCTCTGTAAAGGAGATCCACAAAATAAACAATATTGACATACTTGTTAAAAGATAAAAATGTATTAGAAAATAGAAGAAATAATTTGAGCTCTTCTTTGGGAACATTATTCTTTGGCATAGTGGTCACACTAGTAGCTTTAAAGTAGGCAATATAATCCTAGCAAATTTTTGGTTTCATAGTAAACAAAATTTTCATGATCATACTCTTTGTAACTCATAATTAATTCATAGACATATCGAGAAGGGCTTAACTATGGTTTATCTTGGCCTAGCTGTTCCTGTACGTTATGACCCTCCCTTTATCCAAGCCTCCTCTTATACAACCTGCTTCATCATCTCAGTTCATTTCTTTTGAAGCTGACCTATCATTCTCTCATACACACTAAGGTCTTCTCCACCTCGGGACCTTTAAACAAGCTTTTTCATCTCTCTTCTCTTGCAGATTTCTCAGGTAAATGTGACCTAATTCTCTTCACCAGGTTAGTTCTACCTGTACCTCTTTTTCTTCATAGCACCTGACATATAATAAGTGATCAAGAAATTTTTGTTCATCATATGAATAAATGGTATTTTTCTTGCATAAAATTCTCTGTGTTTGGAAAACTGTTTTGTATCTCTTTGTTAAAGGCTTTATTATGTACTAGAGGCCTGGTGCATGAATTTGTGCATAGGTGGGGCCAGCCCTGCCTGCCCTGATGGGGGCCGATGGGTCTGGGCCAGCTGGAGGGAGGGGCCGCAGGAGGTTGACCAGCTGGCCCCACCCCAATAGGAGTAGGGGGTCCCCTCCGGTTGGCCCCGCCTCCAAATCAGGATGGGGAGACCAGTCAGGGGCCGGACCAGTGGGAGGAGGGGCCGCAGGATGTGGGGGGGCCAATCAAGGTCCCGATTGAGATGTTTTGCCACCGCAGTGCACGTCATAGTGACTGGTCATTCCGGTCATTCTGTCGTTCTGGTTGCTTGGCATGCATATATATATATTTGTTTAGGTGATATGTCTTTTTTATAGATCTTAGTATCTTGCTCAGAAAAATGACTTACTAGCTCTACTGTGGATTAGTAGCATGTGCTACCTTATATTATTCTCTACTGGACATCCCTAAATTGTGATCAGGAAAACAGAGGGATAGATCTTATGTACATAAACTTAAAGCAGTGCCATATAATTAGAAGAAAACCCAGTGTAGTTGGTAATATGCCTGTAAGGAAGGGCACTCACACTCATCTTGACATAATTTTACAACTTGTAAATTCTGCAGTCACTCTGCTAACCTTTTTAACTTCTAAATCAGTTCTCCAGAATCCCTGAATTAAAATAAATAAATATTTAAAATTTAGTTGTGAAGAGTTCTTATGCTCTTAATTAAATATTACATAATTTATAAACTAAATAAAAATGCTTTCTGTTTGCTATAGCCTCAGGTATTTAAAAATAAATTTAACATCCTTTGTAGATTACATACATTTTAACTATCAGTTCCTCTTTTTTAAAAAACATATTTTTATTGATTTCAGAAAGGAAGGAAGAGGGAGAGAGAGATTGAAACATCAATGATGAGAGAGAGTCATTGATTGGTTGCCTCCTGCACACCCCCTACTGGGGATTGAGCCTGCAACCCAGGCATGTGCCCTTGACCAGAATCGAACCTGGGACTCTTCAGTCCACAGGCCGACACTCTCTATCCACTGAGCCAAACCAGGTAGGGCTATCAGTTCCTCTTTTTAAAGTAGAGATGTTACATACAAAATTTTCCAAAATTCATTCAAACAACATATCTAACTTATTTTTATTCATACGCATTGTGAAATCAAAACTCCATTAGTATGGCAATATTCCTATTTTAGAATTCTACAGAGTACCTGAAGTTATAATGGGATTCTTTGATATATTTTCTTTTAAAATGCTGTTTCCATTATAGTTATAAAAGAAAATAACATACAGTTTTGGGGTACCATAAAAAAGATACTGTGGGGAAATAACTACTCTTGTATACTTTTGTTTCTATTTATCTACTCTTTATTTTTAATTATAGCCCCAAATTAAGTTTTTTCACTCTTTAAGTATTCAATTTCTATTGGCTATAAATAAGATATTGTCTCTTGTAAATAACAAATTAAATGTTCTTGTGTATGTGTATTTTTCTGTTTTTACAGAATTATTTTTATTTTTGTAAGTTCATATTACTAACAGTGTTCCTTTTTAATAATTATCAGAAATTAAAATTTAAATGTTCAGCTTTAATTATTTAATCAGAGCTGCTTTTTCTATTTTCATTGGTATTTTTGATGCACCATTTATTTTTTATTGTTTCTTTGCCCAGATAGTGGCATTCAAATCTAAAAATCACATTCCTGTGGTCATACAGGAAAGGCCTATGTTTCACAAGTATAAGTAAAACAGGAATTTAAGATCATTGTGTTGTGGCAGGTCAATAGTCTGGCTGTGTGATATTACAGTGTAGTTTTGTATGATGTTACTATTGGCGGAAACTGAGTAAAGAATAGATGCCATCTCTCTGTATTTCTTCTTACCACAAGTGAGTCTCTAATTACCTCAAAATAAAAAGTTTCTTTAAAAAATTTTTAAAAGAGCCTATTCTCATTCACACTAAACCCAATATGCTTAAGCCAGTTCTCCTCCACTTTGTAACAATGATTGTGGGACATTAGCTTTCAAAATTGTGTAGTAACAGAAGAGGAATAAATATGATTTTAAGGGTAAACATTGTTTATATCATTTCTATCCTAATCCTATGACCAAAACTTAGTCACATGGCCCCAAAAACTGCAAGGGATATCAGATCCGTGGGAAAGCAGAAGACTTAATGATTGGGGGTCCATTGAGAGCTGCATTGAGCAGATCTTTAGCTTTTAGGTTGAAGTCCCAGTTTGATATTAATTATATTCATCTCAAAATTATTTTTACATAGCTTCTAACTCTCCCATTTTAATACCTATTTTTTTAATTAGATATGTAAAAAGAAAAAAATAGGGTGCACCCTGAAAATTAATATTTCAGCTCTGTAAAACAGAATAACCAAGGCACATATCTTGCCTCAGCTTGCCCACAAAACCCAGTTACAGGCCCACTTTGTGTCAAATGGCCTATTTCCTGTCCCACTCATTTCTGACAACCTGCCAAATTAGAGCTCATCTCTGATTGCTTCTAATGTTTGGCTTTGTTTTCCTTATATGACCCTCTACCTGCTCCTCCATAATTAGTATTGAGATTCACACTTCAGATTCTTCCTATGAACTAGAATTTGGTTCACTACTGAGATTATATATGAGACCACAGTTTTGGATGGAAAATCATTTATAAATTCTAATCCTTCAAAGGCCATTTTTGACCATATGTTGGTACTCAGTAAAAGAGGTATTTAGGCATCTAATGTGTAGGTAGCTAAGGTTTATTTAAGCCATCCTTGAATATTGTCTACATAATAACTTCAAGTCCTTAGGAATATTAAAGTAATATTCATAGCAAATGTTTTCTCTTCAATTTATCTAAGTGCAACTTTTAGCAAGCAAAATGTATGTGTTAGTTTCTACTAATAAGTAAACAGTAAGTCCTCATTTTTGCTCTTTGAGGGTAAATTTATTATTTTACAAGCTCCTATCCAAAAAATTATTTATTAAAACTTCTATTGTTTATTGACCTCTGATTGGAAAAGGACTTATATGATACTTTACTAATGATATGACAAATATTTACTGTGTAGCTATTAAAGAGGTTATATTATATTTCCATGAATTTTAACCTCCTATTAATTAATTGATATAACTGCCAGAATGACTTATAGTAGAAAGGTAGATGACAGTAATTAAACCACTTTATGGTTATTAAATATACATCATATAAGATTTTAAAATATATATCTCTAACCACTAAACATTGTACTTTCTCCCTCTCCATTTCTTTTCCTTAGACACTTAAAAGTATATCTTTCTTTTTTCCTATTTGTTCCTCAATTTGCTATAACTTGCAAAAAAAAAACACCTTCTAATTTATAAAAAAAATAATAGTCAACCACCAAATAATGTGTTTTTGTTTAAAAAGATTTCAAAAGTGAGGACTTGGATATAATAATTGGTATTAAAATATAGTTTCTACTATTTGATAGTAGTGAGTATTTATTCTCATGGGTGGGCTACAGTAAGAATGAAAGATTATAATGACTTCATGTGTACAATTGTACATAATTAGTTAATAATCTAGTAGCTCCCTGAAGAGCTTGATTATACACTCTCCTTCACTTTTGTGATGAGCAAATGATTTCCAGAAATCCTATTCATGATTAAATCTTTCTGCATTACTAAAATTTACTGGCAGTTCAAAATAGAATCATCTGTGAAAGGAGCTTATATTGGTGGAGCAGCAATTCTTTATACATCATGCATCCCAAAATGTTCTAAAATGAGCTTCCAGTACACATTGCACTATGCTCATAGGAAGAGCAAATAAGGGATTACTTATAATTCTCATTGGTTTACCCCATGCTTAATGATTTGTTACTGGCATAATAAGAACTTAAACAAAAACTACTGGTGATGAAACTCTAAAGTCAAGAATATTTAAGTCTCCTAACATACTTAAAAATAATTTTTAATGACTAATAATTGACCTCACAGCAACCAGATTAAAGACATGGACATCTTAATAGCTTTTCTTAAAAGTGACTCACTCATATTGGTCCAGTTAATTGAGTTTTTAAATGAGAGGGAAGGTCATCACAATAAGGAATGAAGATATATTTTGTTCATAATAAGACTAACCAGTTTCCAGAGTTAAACCAAGAAGAAAGCATGATAAATTCTAGCAACAATAATGATATTTAAAGGTAGTCACAGTAAGTGGATCTCAGAATAATGCAACTAATATCCAGTGCATAAATTTGATTCCTTTATATGATATATTTTATTAATTTGTGCCAATGGTGAGACAAAAAATTAGGGGGATTAAATAATTTACCCAGTGTCACATAATAAACAAATGATGAAATCAGGAATATAGTCCTGGCCATCAAATTCCAGAGCCTGAACTTAGTTGAGACTAGCGGAAATAGAGGATAATAAACACAAAAAGAAAAGAGGTTTCCTATCTTGAAATGGTAATTTTTCTTGCTGGTATTTCTTCTCTCTCTTTTTACAAAGTGATCTCTCCCAATAAATCCATTACCTACCTGACTCCATATATACCATATTTTTCCGTGTATAAGATGCCCCCATTAATAAGACACCCCCTACTTTTCCATATTAAAGAGGTTATATTATATTTCCATGAATTTTAACCTCCTATTAATTAATTGATATAACTGCCAGAATGACTTATAGTAGAAAGGTAGATGACAGTAATTAAACCACTTTATGGTTATTAAATATACATCATATAAGATTTTAAAATATATATCTCTAACCACTAAACATTGTACTTTCTCCCTCTCCATTTCTTTTCCTTAGACACTTAAAAGTATATCTTTCTTTTTTCCTATTTGTTCCTCAATTTGCTATAACTTGCAAAAAAAAAACACCTTCTAATTTATAAAAAAAATAATAGTCAACCACCAAATAATGTGTTTTTGTTTAAAAAGATTTCAAAAGTGAGGACTTGGATATAATAATTGGTATTAAAATATAGTTTCTACTATTTGATAGTAGTGAGTATTTATTCTCATGGGTGGGCTACAGTAAGAATGAAAGATTATAATGACTTCATGTGTACAATTGTACATAATTAGTTAATAATCTAGTAGCTCCCTGAAGAGCTTGATTATACACTCTCCTTCACTTTTGTGATGAGCAAATGATTTCCAGAAATCCTATTCATGATTAAATCTTTCTGCATTACTAAAATTTACTGGCAGTTCAAAATAGAATCATCTGTGAAAGGAGCTTATATTGGTGGAGCAGCAATTCTTTATACATCATGCATCCCAAAATGTTCTAAAATGAGCTTCCAGTACACATTGCACTATGCTCATAGGAAGAGCAAATAAGGGATTACTTATAATTCTCATTGGTTTACCCCATGCTTAATGATTTGTTACTGGCATAATAAGAACTTAAACAAAAACTACTGGTGATGAAACTCTAAAGTCAAGAATATTTAAGTCTCCTAACATACTTAAAAATAATTTTTAATGACTAATAATTGACCTCACAGCAACCAGATTAAAGACATGGACATCTTAATAGCTTTTCTTAAAAGTGACTCACTCATATTGGTCCAGTTAATTGAGTTTTTAAATGAGAGGGAAGGTCATCACAATAAGGAATGAAGATATATTTTGTTCATAATAAGACTAACCAGTTTCCAGAGTTAAACCAAGAAGAAAGCATGATAAATTCTAGCAACAATAATGATATTTAAAGGTAGTCACAGTAAGTGGATCTCAGAATAATGCAACTAATATCCAGTGCATAAATTTGATTCCTTTATATGATATATTTTATTAATTTGTGCCAATGGTGAGACAAAAAATTAGGGGGATTAAATAATTTACCCAGTGTCACATAATAAACAAATGATGAAATCAGGAATATAGTCCTGGCCATCAAATTCCAGAGCCTGAACTTAGTTGAGACTAGCGGAAATAGAGGATAATAAACACAAAAAGAAAAGAGGTTTCCTATCTTGAAATGGTAATTTTTCTTGCTGGTATTTCTTCTCTCTCTTTTTACAAAGTGATCTCTCCCAATAAATCCATTACCTACCTGACTCCATATATACCATATTTTTCCGTGTATAAGATGCCCCCATTAATAAGACACCCCCTACTTTTCCAACCTAAAATTAAGAAATCAATATTTTAAACATAAAATGGAACACATTTTTATTTAGTAACTAGTGGCCTGGTGCACTAAATTCATGCACGGGGAGGAGGGTGTCCCTCAGTCCAGCCTGCACCTTCTCCAATCTGGGACATCGCTCTCACAATCTGGGACCACTGGCTCCTAACAGCTCGCCTGCCTGCCTGCCTGATTGCCCCTAACCGCTTCTGCCTGCCAGCCTGATCACCCCCTAACCGCTCCCCTGCCGGCCCAATTGATGCCTAACTGTTCCCCTGCCAGCCCGATTGTCCCCAACTGCCCTCCCCTGGTGGCCTGATTGTCCCCAACTGCCCTCCCCTGCTGGCCTGATTGCCCCCAACTGCCCTCCCCTGCTGGCCCAATCGCCCACAACTGCCCTCCCCTGCCGCGACCCACCTCCTCCACGTGAGGTGGCGGAGACGCCAGGACCGGTCTCCACTGCACCGCGTGGAGCCATGGGACCCCCAGGCCTCACCGCATGGAGCTGCTGCCTGGCCCCACCTCCTCTGCACATGTGGCCATCTTGTGGTAGCCATCTGTGGTGACCATCTTGTGATGACATCGTGTGCAAGGGCCATCTAGGCTTTTATTAGTATAGATTACCACAGGTAATGTTCACATACCAGTACTATGATATTATGTAGCAAATCACTTTATTCAGCCTCTGATGTGTCACTGCTCTTTCTTCATCCCTATTAGTTCCAGAGATACCAATTTCTTCAACTTCTGTTATATCACTGCTGTCCTCTGAGTCACTGTCTATATATGTGAGATCATCCTCATAAACTGGTGGCATTTTCTGAGCTAACTTTGTTTGTGTTCTCATGGCCAACCCTTCTCTCCTCATGAAATTGAAGCACTATTTTGTCTTTCCTGTAAAATCAACAATGTTCATTTTGCTTGCAAACATTCTTGCCTGACATTGAGTAAGCTTGGTTGACACACATAAGCCACTCTGGCGCTGTTCCATAATCCAAGTCTTAAGCCTCTGCTCCAAGTTTGCCCATTTTGCTGGTTTTCCCTTTAAGGCCTTCTTCTATTTTGGCATCTTAAGGAGTTGTTCTTCCTGTTTTCTCCACTGTCTGATCATACACTCAGTGGGAGGAGGTCCAAATTGTCTCCCTGCGGCTCTGTTTCCATGCTCTTTTGCATAGCTGATTACATTCAGTTTGAATTTTGCAGAAGACAATCGC
>NW_005353887.1:548059-559724 GCF_000412655.1 Myotis brandtii | reverse complement strand
CACCTCCACCTCCAATTATGGCATCAGCTGACGTTAGTAACAATAAGGCTCATGATTGGAGGAAGTCTGTTTGACAGATATGGGCAGCTATGCACTCGAGTGTCTCCCTCCTTGGATGACTTCCATGTATAAGATGCCCCTCAATTTTCAGTCTAACAATTTCAGAAAAAAATAGTGTCTTATACATGGAAAAATACGGTAGTTACTACAATATTATTGACTATATTCCCTAAGCTCTACTTTACATCTCCATGATGATTTTGCAGTTGCCAACTTGTACTTTTTAATCCCTTCACCTTTTTTACCCATCCCCCGCAACCTCCCTCTCAACCATCAGTTTTTTTCTCAGTATCTATGAGTGTTTTTTGTTTGTTCATTTATTTTGCTTTTTATATTTCACATATAAGTGAAATCATAAAGTATTTGTATTCCTCTGTCTGATGTATTTCAACTAACATAATACCCTCTAGTTTCATCTATATTGTTCTATTCTTTTTTTGTGGCCAAGTAATATTTCATTGTATATATATATGCCACTTCTTTATCCATTCATCTTTTGATTAGAACATTTAATCCATTTACATTTAAAGTAATTATTAATATGTTTGTAGTTATTGCTCTTTTATAAATTGTTTTCTGATTGTGTTTGTAGTTCTCTGTTCCTTTCTTATTCTCTTGTTCTCTTCTCTTAAATATTGATGACTTTCTGTAGTGTTGTTTTTTATTCCTTTCTCTTTATTTGTTGTACGTTTATTGTAGATTTTTTGTTTGTGGTTACCATGTGCTCATGAATATCAGCTAAAATCTATTTAAATTGATGGCCATTTAAGATGGAACACATTGTAAAATCACTACCATTTTTACTAACCCCCTTCATGTTTATGTTTTTGCCATTACTTGTTACTTCTGTGGTGAGTGCTTGTGAGTATCCCTTAATTTACTGTTATAATGACACATGATTTTCCTACTTTTGCCTTTTAAACTTTGTAAGTAGCTTTAGTATTGGTTGATCCACTGTTTTTATTATGTGGTTTACCTTTTTCAGTGAGAAATATTTTCTTTCCTATATCTTCTTATTCATATTTTTTATCCTTTCTTCTTAAAGAAGTCCTTTTAACATTTGTAGTAATACTGGTTTGGTGTTGATGAACTTATTCATATTTTTCTTGTCTGGGACTCTATTGTCCTTTGATTCGAAATGATAGCAAGGCTGGGTAGAGTGATCTTGGTTGTAGGTCCTTGTTTTTCACCACTTTGAATATTTTGTGCCAATACCTATTGGCCTGTAAACTTTCTGTTGCAAACTCAGCTAGCTGATATTCTTATAGAAGCTCCCTTGTAGGAACTGCTTTTCTCTTGCTGCTTTCAAGAATGTCTTTATCTTTAACCTTCAGCATTTGAATTATGATGTGTCTTGGTGTGGGACTTTTTGGATTCTTCTTGTTAGGACTCTCTTCACTTCCTGATCTAAGATGTCTTTACCATGTAAGGGAAGTTTTTAGTCACTAATTTTTGAAATATGTTTCCAGTTCTTTGCTCTCTTTCTTCTCTTTCTGGTATGATGTGAATATTGTTATGCTTGATATTGTCCTAGAGGTCCCTCAAACCATCCTCATTTTTTAAATTATTTTTTTTCTTTTTATTGTTCCTACTGGGTGTTTTCCACTACCTTGCCTTCCGAATTGCTGATTCAATTCTCTGCTTAATCTAATTGCTGTTTATGCCATCTGATATGTTCTTTATTTCAATTATTGTATTCTTCATTTCTGACTGGTTCTTCCTTTATGTTTTTTATCTCCTTTTTTATGTTTCCTATTTTTTGTTGAAGTTCTCCCCGAGTTCATCTATTATCCACTAAGTTCATTAAGCATCCTTATAACCAGTGTTTTGAACTCTGTATCTGATAGATCGTTTGCCTCAATTTTGTTTCGTTGTTTGTTTGTTTGTTTTTTCCACTTGGTGTCTTGTCCTGTTCTTTCATTTGGGACATATTTCTGTGTCTTCTCATTTTGGTTGCCTCCCTGTGTTTGTTTCAGTGTATTAAGTAGATTTGCTACATCTCCCAGTCTTGGCAGAGTGGCCTTATGTAATAGCTGTCCTGTGGGCCCAGTTGCACAGTGACCTAGGTGTCTCAGGTGTGTCCCTTGTGTGTGTTGTATGTGCCCTTCCATTTTTGTTGAGCCATGATTACTGTTGGCACATCAGTGGGTGGGATTGACCCTCAGACTAACTGGCTGTGAGGATTGGCCATGACATAGCAGATGAGCTGTATATAGTTCAGGGGCTGACCCTACGGAGTAGAATTTGCTTTATCAGGGCTCTGGTGTTTGCTGACTTCACCCTTTGGGTATGCCATTTGTGGCACAACTTGGGTGATCTGAAGTTGGCCACCAGTTATATTGGTTCTGGGGCCTCTTGGGAAGGGCTCATGTGCAGGCCAGGGTCAGCTGCTGTCTATGGTCTGGAGCTACATGGCATGAGTTACAAGGTGATCTGCAGTTAGTTGTTGCCTGTGCTTAGAGAAGCTTAGGAGTGGTTATGCGGTTAACAGTCCAGATGCTACTAGTGCCAGAATTGGGGCCACTTAGTAAGAGGTATGGGCATTCTGAGGCCAGTCACTGCTTGTGTGGGGTTTGTGGACCTTTGAGAGATTTCAGGAAATTCTGCAGTGCTTTCCAAGGTTGGCCAGATACCACTATAGCTTGTATTTATCTTCTGAATCTCTGCATTTCCCTCTGATTCCCACTTGGTTTCCTAGCACAGATGATTGTTAGTATCTTTATTCAAGGTTCTGTGTCTCCCTTTTGGGAGGCTAACAGAATCTCCTCAAAACAAATAAGAGATTTGAAATACCTTCTGCACTGTTATCATTTCATTCTTTTCTTTTAATCATATTTTCAAATAGAGGAAATAACAAGCATGAGCTTTTTCTTGATTGATTATATTCTATGTCTCCTGTTTTGGGAATTTCATGCCAGATAGGGGTGTTCTGTTTAGGGTACTGTTGAATGCTCAAGACTTAGAGGTGCTATTTCACACATTTCTATCTGTTCTGAGAATAGAAGTGCTTGGAAGAATATTTGAAACATAAAGGATAGAAGGTAGGTTAATATCTATAATATGCAAAGAGCTTTTAAAAAATACCAAAAAGAAGACAAAGCAACCAAAGCAAATAATACTTAAAAAATCAAAGGGAATGTTTTCAAATGGAAAATAAATATGAAAAGATATTTAAACTTATTAGTTGTCAGAAGGCAGCTTATAGTGAGTTATCAATTTATATCTCTTAGACTCATAAAAAAATTAAAACCTATAACTGCAATTGTTGGCTTGAATGCAGGAAAAATGCATCTGGTGAAATTTTGCAATTATTGGAAAATGCAATACTGTTGAAAATGTGAATTTTAAAAACCTTTTTTTAGCTTTATTGAAATGTAATTGCCATATAAAATTCTAAGATATTTAAAGTGTATATCATAATAATTTGATAAACATGCATTGTGAAAGGACATCTTTCCTCATCCATTACTATATGTATTCATTTTCTTTTTTGTGTGTGAGAATAATTAACATTTTGGTGAGAACAACTATCATTTTCAAAATATTCTGGCAATATCAATTAAAATGACAATTTATGTACTCTTTGACCCAGCAACCCGCTTTTTGAAATCCATTGCACAGACATAGAGTGACAAGTAGTTAATAATATATGTATAATTATTTATTTGAAGCACTGTGTATAGTGGAAAAATACTAAAAATGGATTCATGGTCCAATATGAAAATAGATGGATAAATTGTAAGGCATTCACACAGTGGGATATAATGCAGCCTTGGAACGAAAGCAGGAAAGGAAAGAAAGAGGAAGGTAGGAAAGAAAGAATTGAGGAAGGAAGGTAGTTTTATGAAAAATAGACTTTTCAATGGGATTGTATAACTTTTCAAGCTAATATTGCTTGACTGATTGCATGCCATAACTTTCTATTAAATATTTTGATTTGTGCATTGTCATATATTTTGCTTCATTCTGTGAAAATGTTAGATCAGTTTTTACAAATTTAAAACACAGTTAAAATTAGTAATATTTTTCTAGAAATGCTATCTTCTAAATTAATATTACAGTTGGATAATCACATTTAAATATCTGCCTTAGGGCCCATATAATAATCAATCAATGAATGTATAAATAAGTGGAACAACAAATCCATCTATCTTTCTCCTCCTAACTAATAAAGAGGGGATATGCTAATTGACCTTCACGCCATTGCAAAGATAGCTGTGCCCACAACCAATAAGCAGGGAATATGCTAATTGACTGCCCCACCCTCAAAGATGGCGGTGACCACAGCCAATAAGGAGGGAATATGCTAATTGACTGCCAAACCCTCAAAGATGGCGGTGACCACAGCCAATAAGGAGGGACTATGCTAATTCACTGCCCCACCCTCAAAGATGGTGGTGCCCACAGCCACAAGATGGCCAGCAGGGGAGGGCAGTTGTGGGCAATCAGGACAGCAGGGGAGGGCAGTTAGGGACGACCAGGCCAGCATAGGAGGGCAGTTGTGGGGGGGCGGGGACCAGGCCTGCAAGGGAGGGCAATTAGGGGCAACCAGGCTGGCAGGGGAGAGCAGTTAGGGGTGACCAGGCCAGCAGGGAAGGGCAGTTGGGGGCAATTGGGCTGGCAGGGTGGGTAGTTGGGGATGATCGGGCTGGTGGGGAGCAGTTAGGCGTCGATCAGGCTGGCAGGGTAGTGGTTAGGGGGTGATCAGGCTGGCAGGCAGAACTGGTTAGGGGCAATCAGGCAGGCATGCAGGGGAGCGATTGGGAGCCAGCAGTCTCGGATTGTGAGAGGGATGTCCGACTGCCGGTTTAGGCCTGATCCCATGGGCCTAAACCCATGGAATCGGGCCTAAACCAGCAGTAAGACATCCCCTGAGGGGTCCCAGATTGAAGAGGGTGCAGGTTGGGTGAGGGACACCCCCCAGAGCATGAATTTCATGCACTGGACCTCTAGTCAATAAATAAAAGTGAAAACAATTTTGATTGTCAAGACTTCAAATCTCCTGTAAGTGCCTAAGATTGTATCTTTACTATAATAGGTATGATTTTAAAAATCTATGAAACTTAATAAGATAGCAATAGCTTGTTTATATATAGGTTGTCCCCCAAAATGCATACATACACTTTGAAAAGTTATAAAGGCAGTGTTTATAAAAATACATTTTATTTTCAAAATTGAGCTATCAGCTGTTAAAGTATGTACACATTTTTTGAGACACCCTATATAAAGCTTAAAGTATTTAACATATATTAAATTGGTGGTTGAGCTCTGTTGGTGTTCTCCTCTGGCAAGGTTGTTTAGTATATGTAAATCATTAAAATAATGGAAAATAGCCCAAGCTCAAATAGAATAGGAAATGACTACTTAACAAAATAGTTTTTAAAGTAGTTTGAGATTAAATTTAGGAAAAAATGCCCTTGAAGCAACCATAAACCTTTGGAAAAAATTTTCCCTTAATGTGTATCTGACTAAGCATTATGAAGTCTCATCCTATATAATAAAACCCTAATATGCAAATCGACCAAATGGTGGAATGACCAGCAGAATGACCAGTCACTATAATGCACACTGACCACCAGGGGGCAGATGCTCAATGCAGGAGCTGCCCCCAGCCTGCAGGCCCCGACTGCTGGTGGCAGCGGGGGGAGGGAGGGGCCTGGGGCTGACGAGTGGGCACCACCAGGCCAGCCAAGGCGGGTGTGAACAGGGGCCCCAATTGCCCTGACAGTCACTCCATAGATCAGCCCTGATTGCTGGCCAGGTATAGGGGCCCTACCCATGCACAAATTTTGTGCACGGGGCCTCTAGTAAGTTATAATGGGCATGGTTTCTCCACACACCTCCTGTCACTATCAGCCACAGGGCAACATTCTCCAATTTTGCTTTATTGGTCAATTTAGACATATGAAAGAGGGAAGCAATTACAAAAGTTATCTTCTTAAGCCTTGTTATCCCACTTTGAAATGAGAATTCCATGCAGTTAGATTTTATATTTTTGACAAATAACAATAGGGAATGACATCAGATTCACAGATATTCTCCAAACCCAGGGATTCCTGGCTGTTCCTAGGCTGACTTCTTATAGATATTTTTCTTTCCTTCCCTAAGTCTATGTTCCCAGTAGTTGGTCTTTTGCCTTTCTATTCATGGAAAACACCAACTACTTTCAAGCTGCAATCCTGTGCTAACAAAACTCCAGAGGATACAGTATTCCTAACTTCCCTCTGCTCTTTTTAGCAAGAGAGCTTTTATTACTTTGTTAGGAGAACAGAAAGGAGGCTGACATAATTGGGCTGTTTCACAGTTATAACAACAACCAAACACTTGCAGGAAAAGTTGTTTCTGATCTTCCTTGAAAGACAATTGGAAATTGAAAGACTAAAGGCTGCTCTTCCTATGCATCTTCTTTAACGTTTGCATATGCAATTCTTAAATCTTGCTCTTGCTTGAAGAACAAATTTACCTATTCTCTGGATTGAGATCTCCCAGGGCTATGCCAAGGGGAAATAGATCAGGCTGAGAGTGACTATGAGAGTGTCAGCATGAGAACGACTATACAATGACTATTGTTTCATTCAATCAATATAAGACCATAATTATTTATGTGTGTAAATGTATATATTTCTGGCTCTTCAAAACAACTTTATGTGGATGATTTAGCAGGTAAGCTGAGTGGCATGCAGCCTATATAAGGAGCATTCATGCCAAATCTCTCTGATTATAACATCTCCATCCCTTCCTGTTTCATGTTAAAAACTTTTAAATTTTAAAAACTTAAAGTTATTTCTCCTTATAAGCCCAGGATCTTCTATCTTGGATTATTTTCTGTTATACAGCTAACATGGTCTTGTGCTCAGACAAGTATCTCTCAATTCCAGATGACTTTTTACTCTTTTTAAAATCATAATGATACCTGTTTTAGGTCAGCTTTCCAATCTTGTATGCTCTTTCTTATTTCCTCAAATATTACTTCACCCCTTTTCTGCCCAGAAGTCTTATACTCCTCATATTATTCTCTTCTTTTGCCTGCAAGTACAGAAAGCACATTTTTCTTCCTTTCAAGAAGTCAGCTTTGCCTTAGGAGGTCTTAGAGAAGTCTTAGAAGCCCTAAGTTGAACGTATTAGTTTATGGAACACTATTAAGTATGAGTTTTTCCATCTTGTAGATGAAAAAACTGAAGCTTATAAAATGTAAGTAACTTGCTCAGGCTTACATAGCTTAAGTGGGGGATCTGGGAATTGAACTAGGTCTCTATTTAAGCAATGTGCAATATTCCCTCCCCAAAATGAGGAATTTAACAGATCGATTTATTATACTCTGCATCCTGCTCTATAATAATTCCCACAGTCATTTTTCCTCCAAATACAGGATACCAAATATATTCCCTACACCATAATAAGAAATATTTACTAGTGGTACAAAGTGATGTATGGTTTTTGAAAGAAAAATGTGGTTGAATTTGAGAGAATACTATATTACTTGGGTAGTATTTTAAGCTTTCCAAAGAACCACCTTTGGGAACAGTTGTATTTTTTGTCACATCCTAGTATGGTTTATTTTCTCTCTATATTATTCATAGAAATCCCCTAAATCTTACCAGTTCTTGAATTTGCTTGAATGTAATGAAAAAAGTTCTTTTTCTTGAACCAAGACATTTATGTTAGAGTCTGTGTAAGTGTTTAATAAATGATTTGATTTGTGTTCATTTATTTAACTAATATGTATATATTTCCAAAGTAGCAATCCTAGCTGTGAATACTGAATCTCTTTCTATTATGGCAATAATTTGATAATAACTCAGTAGTTTGAATAAAAAGGTTTGAGTACAAAATATGATTGATAAGATGCATGTTCTTTGTTATTAAAGTGAAAGCAACATAACTGGAATTTTATTAGCAAGAGAGAAAAAGAAACTCAGAAGTCATAATGAAACAAATGGATAAGAATTCAAAATTTTACTAGAGGCCCATAGGTCATTGTTTTATTTTAGGAGGCTACTTTTCAGTTTTTAGAAAAACTAATTCAACCTAGCATGAATCTATATTTGGCAATCATTTTTTTTCTTTAAGACATTTATATAAGATCTAATAAGTCCTATATTAAAACATGCTCATATGCTTTTGGATAATCAGGGTTTGAAAAAAAAAAGCCTGTGTTACAAAATCTCTAAAAACCTCCTCATTCCTCTGAGTAGTGACAGGTTCACACAGACCACTATCAGTGCTGAAATGCCAACAATCGTAATTGCTTTTTTCTCTAGGATCAATTTTCTTGCCATAGTTCAGACTGCTGAACAATCATTCAATCAGTCTTTTAGTTGTGGTCTTTTAAGAAACTCCTTTTTTTCCCCAGGCTTAGGTTAGTATTTGATTCAGGAAGATTTACTAACATTTTGGTAGTTCTTATTTTTTTTATCATTTTACCTAATATCTTTAAACTTCCTCATGAACCATTATAATAGTAATGGAAAATATTCAGCCAGCTATACAGGGTGGGGCAAAAGTAGATTTATACTTTTGAGTACATGAAGCACAGATCTTATTCTTGTAGTGTTAATTATTGTATTATTTTCCATATGAACAGCAATAATCCTACTCTCCTCCCCCCAAATTATGATATTGAAAACAATATCCTTTCCTGTAATGTGGTTGAGGCATTATCAACTATTGATAAGTAAAAGATAAACAAAAAGTATTTATTGGGAAATATTCAGAATTTTAATGAATAAATAATATTCTCTATAAGGTTAACCTTATTATAATAATACTCTTATTAATTAATAAGTAAACCCTAATAAATAAAAAAGCAATTGGCTATTAATTTATCAAAATCTAATTCTATTTTTCACCCATGGCCAAATTGGGATAATTTAATGAGCAATATAAATAGAATGTACATTAAAAGTAGAAGTATTCATTTTCAAAGCTATGAAGATAAAATGTAAACTTGACATTAGAACCACTGGAAAATTCTCTGAAGCAAGTTCTTTAAAAATGTCATTGAAAAAGTTCTTAACCTCTCGAGCTTTTTCCACAACCTATTGTTCTACTTCATTTATTCCTGCCTCTCATTTCACATCTATGCTTGTGGCTCTTCAGGCTGGCTAGTTGCTCTCTACTCTCAAGTCTGCTTTTCTGTACCCAACCTCAATGCTAGACCCTGTGTTCTCCCAATATGCCGTGTTTCCCAGTTCAATAATTTAAATGGGGTTGATGATGGCCTAAATACTTTTATCTGCTCACTGCTCGTGCATTATAATGGGAAATTGTTCACCTTTATTTAGGGAGCATATTTCATAATTTTCACATATTCTCCCTTTAGGGACTTCCTCTTTCTTTTGTAAGATAAGTGTAGAAATGATTTTAAATACTAAATTTCCATAAAATGTTCAGTTATATTGTTGTTAGTTGCCATAAAGAAATAAAAATCAGTTCTTTTCTGGAAACTTCTATATGAAGAACAGTATCCAGGATTAGTTTTACTATTTTAGTTTGTATAGGAATGATTCTTAGTGAGAATGAACATAAATCTGATTACTTTATTTTTTGCTCATAATAATGACTTTAAAATGTATTTGAGTTTATAGATTGCAAATAAACAGTGACAAACATCATCTTGTTAGATATTTATAATAAGCTTCATATCCTTGGGGCTCATCTTGTAAATGAAAAAAAATCATGAGGTTAAATGACTTCTGCAAGGCTATATCAGTGCAGATACTTTCAACTGCAAATAACAAAAACCCAATTCAAAGTCACATAAATAGTAAAGAAATGTATTGTAGGACAGAGGCAAGTTTCAAGGCTGACTCAATCCCCTGGATACAGCTAAGGATTCACTTTTCTTTTTTTTTTTTTTTTTTTTTTTTTTTTTTTTTGCCTTTTATCCATGTTTTTTTTGTGTGTCCTAATTAGGCTGGGAAAGAAATAGCTAGAGGAAATACTGGTCTCATGTTTCTCTGAGTAAAAGTCCAGCAAGGAGAGAGATGATCTCTTTCTGAAGCTAAGTTAAAATTAAAATCAAATTTCCCAGAAGGTATAAAAAGCTGTATTTCACCCTATGGCCCAAATTTGATTTTATCCTCCCTTATGATCTAATTTATGTTGACAGAGGTATGTCATTCATTGATAATGTTTTTATTATTTCTCTCTCATAGCAATGATTATAATTAGAAGAGTAAGCAAACATGTTTGTGTGTGCAATTAAATGTTTAATTTCTCTCATCTGTGGTAGAATTTAAGTTCCTTAGCATAGTGTTTGTGTCTCTTAATTGCAGCACAACATAGCCAACTCCCTTGAATATAGTATATATTTGATAAATAGTTGTTATTAAGTTTATACAAGATGAGGGAAGTTTTTGTGATTACTTTTGTGTGGCATTTAGTTTTTTATTTAGGTTGAGTGGAGACTGGGGGCCATCAACTCTTCCTTGGGCCAAAATACACTACAGGAAATATTTAAGCTATCATTCTTGTTGTATAGGATCTTAGTACATTTATATACTTTCTCTCTTTCTAGTCTTTCACTGACAATATAACAAATCTCAAAACACCATATTTACTCAATAGCAAAACTAGGTTGCAAAAATGATCGCACATCTCTTTCTTAAATTAACTGCAGTTAGAAGGTCAATAACTCTGGGTTAAATTTTGCCTTCTATTTATATTTATTTATTTATTTATTTATTTATTATTGGTTAGGCTTATATGCATGCATACAAGTCGTTTAGTTGATCTCTCCCCCTCACCCTGACCCTCCCCTACCTTCCCTCTGAGGTTTGATAGTCTGATCAATGCTTCTCTGTCTCTGGATCTGTTTTTGTTCATCAGTTTATGCTGTTCATTATATTCCACAAATGAGTGAGATCATGTGATATTTATCTTTCTCTGACTGGCTTATTTCGCTTAGCATTATGCTCTCCAGGTTCATCCATGCTGTTGCAAATGGTAAGAATTCATTCTTTTTTACCACAGTGTAGTAGTCCATTGTGTTGATGTACCACAGTTTTTTAATCCACTCATTAGTTGATGGGCACGTTGGCTGTTTCCAAATCTTAGCTATTGTAAATTGTGTTGCTATGAACATAGGGGTGCATCTTTCCTTTCTGATTGGTGTTTCTAGTTTCTTAGAATATATTCCTAGAAGTGGGATCACTGGGTCAAATGGGAGTTCCATTTTTAGTTTTTGGAGGAAACTCCATACTGTTCTCCACAGTGGCTGCACCAGTCTGCATTCCCACCAGCAAACAGTGCACGATGGTTCCTTTTTCTCCACATCCTCGCCAGCACTTTTCATTTGTTGATTTGTTGATGATAGCCATTCTGACAGGTGTGAGATGGTACTGCATTGTCGTTTTGATTTGCAACTCTCGGATGATTAGTGACTTTAAACATGTTTTCATATGTCTTTTGGCCTTTCTTCTGTCTTCTTTCGAAAAGTAGCTATTTAGGTTCGTTGCCCATTTTTTGATTGGGTTGTTTATCTTCCTTTTGTTAAGTTGTATGAGTTCCCTGTAAATGTTGGAGATTAAACCCTTATCGTTGATAACATTTTCAAATATGTTCTCCCATGCAGTGGGCTTTCTTGTTGTTTTGTTGATGGTTT
>NW_005353887.1:528190-547521 GCF_000412655.1 Myotis brandtii | reverse complement strand
AGTACAGGTCTTTTACCTCCTTAGTTAAGTTTATTCCTGGGTATCTTAATTTTTTTGGTGCGATGGTAAATGGGATTTTTAAAAAATCTCTCTTTCTGTAACTTCACTATTGGTGTATAAAAATGCCATAGATTTCCTGGTATTAATTTTGTATCCTCCTACATTGCGAAATTCATTTATTAAGTCTAATAATTTTTTGTTCAGGCTACCCCAGAATTTACATCCCCAAAGGGATCAAGTTTTATTTCTTAATCCAGGCAGAAAGATCACTAGACTTCCTCCATTGATTCCTGCTGTCATGCGGTGTCAATAGTTGGCGCCCAGGTACGTATAGCCCTGGGGATCTGTGATGTTGCCTTACTGATTTGGCTCATTGTAGAGGCTTATTTCATCCCTCCAGGGGATACCCAACTTCAGGGCTCATTTCAGACAAAGGGTTCTCAGACTTTGTCCTCTAATATTGCAACTCTTTGTGCTGAACCATATCAGTACCTACACAGCCATCTCTCTGGCACCAGGAGGTCCCTGGAGTACTGATTTGGATCACACATAAATGTGCATCATCAAGGCACTTTGCTCCTTTTCTTGAGCTAACCCATATCTAAAAGCCAAGCAGGTTATTGTTATCATTTTAGTCCTCAAAACATAAATAAGCTATTTCCCAAGTTTTCATACAAGTGCAAACTGAACTCATCAAGACATTTTATCTTCAGTAACTTTGAGATGATTCTTTTGTTATCTCTCTCACTAAAGAAGAGGAAAAGAAAATCCACAAATATAATCTCTGGTAGGATTTACCACAATATTACATACCTCTCATGTTGGACTTTGATTTTTTTTTGGATACACCCTAATTTATGTAAATTGGTCAGGCAAACTTGCAAGGCAAAATCCCAGAAATAAACAATGATTTCATTAGGCCCAGTTCAATATTCTATTAGACTATAAGGAGATATCAAATAATGCTAACATTTATATTATGAAAAATATGTTATTTTTAAATGAAAAACTGATATCTAGCTATGTCATGAATACTTACATTCAAATGAAATAGAAACTCATAAAGTTTTGTGTTTCTAGCCAAAGCAGAGGAATAGGAAAATGCTATGGTGTTATTCAAGAGGAATTATGCTACAACACAATACACCTACACATAGTAGGTGTGCTACACCTACTCTGCTGGGTTCTCACCATCCATATGGACATGTCATAATAGCTCATAGTTTGGAATGCTTCATCTGCAAATTTGTGATAATAATAATACCTAATCTCTGAGGCACAATATAGGATTACATGAGATAAGGGATGTGATGCAATTGACAGTTTAGTGCCTGGTTCACAATGAATATTTGAAAGTGTATTAAAGAGATATTTGCATGTTATTATCAAACTTTTTTTTTGTTTAAATAGATGAGTTCTGAAGGCTTGCTGGTGCATTTAAGAAAAAGAATTATTCATAATTTTTTTTTTACCCTTGAGCAGCTACTATTTAATCTTGACTCTTTTTCAAATCTCTTAAGTCTTTCTTGCTTTCCTCAAAATGAAGGCATAGGCTTGTGTAGTTCTAGCTCTGTATATGGAAGTCAGAATGGAATGGAACCACTTCTTCCTGATTCTTTTTTCAGTTTTAAGCCTAAAATAATGAATCATAGAGAGAATACATCCTAATTAAATGTAATAATGTTTAGCTGTATTTAACACAGTTTAGCTTATTTCATCTTCTCAGCATCCCTATAAGAGTGGCAGAGAAGTCTTATTATCCCATGTTACATATTCAGAATTGATTTCCAATGAGGTTAAATTTCCCTAAGGTCTCATGCATGGGAAATAGCAGGATGGTAACTGGATTATGAAACCTAGTAATGTTTTCTTTCTTCTGTATTATCTCCCCAATATCTTTGACAATACAGCTTCATCTTTAGAAAGACACATTTTAATTATGTTTTCTTTCACTCTCTCATCTTTTAACTAGACAAAGCCATGCTTAAATGATGCCAGTGTTGTGAACAAGTAGGAATTGCTGATAGAAGAATGAAGTATTAGGAGGTATAGGGGACAATTAATTTTTTTTTTGTATAACACTGGGTTATTCATTTTTCGTAAACGAGAATATCCTAGTGACTGGAAGAAGGATGCTAAGAGAAGTAACAAGCCAGTATCTAATTAGTTCTTCCCTTTGTCATGACTCCCAGGAATGTTTGGTAATTTGCTGGAAGGACTCACTGAACTCAGAGGCAGTTGTCCTCACGGCTATGATTTATTATGGTGAAAGGATGCCCAACAGGACCAGCAAGGGGAAAAACACAGTGGCAGAGCGTGGAGGAATCCAGGCTCAGGATGGAAAGTCCTCCTTCTCAGGGGATGCCACACAGAACGTGCTCCTGCCTCCAGCAGCTAAATACAGGAACGTGTATGCAGTGTTTCTGCCCAGAAAAGCCTGCTAGACTCTCAGTCCAAGGTCTCTGTTGGAACTGGTCGTACAGGCACCTCTCTGCCTGTGTGATCAGCCACAATCATAGAAGTTCCTGATTCCCAGAAGGAAAACAGATATTCACCATAAATCAGGATGGTGTAGTGAATTCAGTGCCCCAGGCATGCAAAGCAGCCTTATCAGTGCAGAAAACAAAAGCCAAGTTTTCAGGCACAGACCATGGTCCGCTCCTGCACAGGTCCATCTAAAGAGCAATATTAGACCTACATGTAAACTCTCTCCTATAGAGTTTACAGTGCCAATATGTGAAGACAGTGGAATGCAGCAGGACCTTTGAATAAAAATATACAACTTGATGCCAGAAAGAACACAAAATAATGGTGTTATCAGTAGAAGAAGAATCCTAATGATCTAAGCCTGGATTTTCAAATTTTTCTTCAGAATTTCATCCCTCATTGTAAAGACAAATCAAGATGGTTAGATATAACTAGGAACACACATTTATTAAAGCTTGTTTGCCTGTTCTCTACCGCACTGTTGAAAAATAAAAAGTATAGTGCTTTGGTAAACCCAAGGCCATAGTTGTTGAGAGGGATGCACATAGATATTTCACATAGAGAGTAGGACATGGTAAATGCTTTAATAAGTGTTTAAAGGATTAAGAAAGAGTAATAAAAGGGAATATTAATTCCCTTTAAAAAGAATTTTTAAAATGCCAGGAGATAGTGACACTTAGTTCTATTGTCCTTAAATATTTCTATGGCAAAGATAGTACAATGATGTTCTCATTTATAGGGAACAGATGCAGAGCTGTGAATGCACAACATTGTATACTTAGATGTACTACAATGTGACACAGGAATATATAATTTTCCTATCTAATTAAGCCTATCTAATAAAGAGGGAATATGCTAATTGACCCTGATGCAGTTGCAAAGATGAAGGCACCCACAGCCAATAAGGAGGGAATATGCTAATTGACTGCCCTGCCTCAAAGATAGCAGCGCCCACAGCCACAAGATGGCTGGCAGGAGAGGGCAGTTAGGGGCGACAAGGCCTGTAGGAGAGGGCAGTTAGGGGTGACCAGGCCAGCAGGGGAGGGCAGTTAGGAGCGACCAGGCCAGCAGGGGAGGGCAGTTGGGGGGGACCAGGCTGGCAGGGGAGTGATTAGGGGGTGATCAGGCTGGCAGGCAGAAGCAGTTAGGGGCAATCAGGCAGGCAGGCAGGTAAGCGGTTGGGAGCCAGCAGTCCCATATTGTGAGAGGGATGTCCAACTGCTGGTTTAGGTCCCACAGGGATTGGGCCTAAACCAGCAGTTGGACATCCCCTGAGGGGTCCCAGATTGGAGAGGGTGAAGGCTGGGCTGAGAGACACTCCCCTAGTGCACTAATTTCATGTACTGGGCCTCTAGTATGATAATAATGGAAGAAATTATCATATTTACATTATCATAATATCTTATCTAATAATAGACAAACATGTAAATTGACCGTCCCTCTGCTACACTCACCAGCCAATAGGAGAGTATGCAAATTAACCCAACAAAGATGGCAGTTAATTTACATATGTAGGCACGAAGCGGTGGAGTGAAGACTGAAGGCTCTGGCCGGAGCAGTGAAGACTGAAGGCTCCGGCTGGAGTGAAAGCCTGGGTCCCGGGTGCCGGAGAAAAAAACTGGTGCTGGCAGCCAGGGGAAGGGAAGGCCTATTGCATGAATCTCTCTGTGCAACGGGCCTCTAGTCCAGTGGTCGGCAAACTCATTAGTCAACAGAGCCAAATATCAACAGTACAATGATTGAAATTTCTTTTGAGAGCCAAATTTTTTAAACTTAAACTATATAGGTAGGTACATTCAACTTTAAATTCACGGTTTTCATCTTCCATTCTTCTTTGCTTCTTCTTTGTAGCCATGTCAAACAGGGCACCTAAAAAATGTTTCATTTTATAATAATAAAGCCACCAATACAAAAGAATTACAATTCTTAAATTGATGACAAAAATACCTGTAGGATTTGCAGCTGGTTGGAAAAATACAGGTAACTTTATGCTTGAGTAGGTACTTTTGTCACCCACATGCGATTTGCGGACACGACTAGCAGTAAACCACTGCACAATGAGACTGCTGACTGACTGGCTCATTCAACTCGTGCATGAATCATGTGCACCTCCCCCGTGCTGTGTATCCCGCGGCCCGCCTGCGCCGCGTCTCCCGTCGCCTGACCGACTGACACCCCCCACTTCTTCTAACACCACTTCTTCAAAATAGACTCGCCCAGGCCGAAAACTGACTTCTGCGCATGGGCCACGAAGTTTCAATATCACTGTACGAGCGCGCCCGCATGTGGTATTTTGTGGAAGAGCCACACTCAAGGGGCCAAAGAGCCGCATGTGGCTCGCAAGCCGCAGTTTGCCGACCACTGCTCTAGTCCATACTTATAAAAAGCCATAGGCCATCACAACTGAAACAACCAGCTGGACAACCGAACAGTAGGCTGCATGGGGCGACCAGGCTGGCAGGGGGGCAATAAGGGGTGACCAGGCTAGCGAGGGTGAGTCACAAATATGTATAGAAATTATAAATGATCTTTCACCCAATCATAATGAATTTTTTACTCATTGTCTTAGAATTAATATTTGAATATAGCTTTCTACATTAGTATCATTGTGTTAAAATGTTAGCAAAATACCTAGAGGTTTGATATGTAGTAATTTATTCTAAGTGCTAGGTGCAAAGTGTACTCATGTCTATAAAAATGAAATTACTCTATATAAAGTCTATAATTAAAGTGTTAATCATTCTTCATTCACTTTAAGTTTTTATTTTATACTTAAGTGGTAGTAAGTTATACTTTTCCATCGAGTTTTTTTTTTTAGTTTCTCTTCAATTAGGGCAAGATGTGTTTGGGGCGGTATTAAAAATGATTCAGAAGTAAAACATAGGAGACAACTTTATTGAGAATATTATTCATGTTAGCTATTTTCAAAAATATCAGAGAGCCCCTAAACTGGGTCATGTTGTTCAAATGATAGATTTGGGTTTTGGAACAAATGTTGCATACTTTCCTCCTTAAAAACCATGCCATTTGGAGGAAGAACTAATTATCTTAAGGCTCTAAGTCTACTGTTGCCAAATGGTCTCACAGTTAGCAACAGAAGAGAAATGAAGCACAGAGCAGTAAGCCCTGGGGATTCACCTGGCCTCCTTGGCAGCCAAGATTGTTCCTATGGTGTCAGACAACAATTAAAGGACCTGAAGTTGAAGGTTAGTCAGAAAAGGGCAAACTGAAAAGTGTAACTCTCTCAACCGGGTCATCCACGTTGCAGAAAAAGAATAACCAGAACACAGTGAAAGAATAAGAGGAAAGAGACATTTAAAAAAGCAGAAGTGAATAGATAATTATCCTTATGGATATGTGAAGAAGTAGAACAAATACTGGCATCATATACAGGGTCTGCAAAAGTGGGTTTACAGTCGTCTGGAAATAATACAAATAGTACTATAATAATTAATAAGTAACGCAAGTATAAGCTCACAGCTGTGAACTACATTTGCTTACCCCTGTATACTATGGATCTTCACTAACTGTAATCTTGAAAAATAATATTTCCTATCTCTCGACCTCAATTTCCTCACAAATAAAATGAAGATGGGAAAAATGATTTTATCAAGCTGTTTTGAATGCCATATTCTACAAATCTTTATGTAACATTACATATTTTTAAAAATTATATGCACCATAAGAACTCTACCTTGTTTGTCTTGTCTCAGCACATAGTAGTAGGCACTCAAAATATGTTGAATGACTGAATAAGCCAGAAAACAAAAGGGAGGGGTTGGAGGGTTGGTTAAATGACTATCAGCAGAAGAATAGCATGTGCTAACACAGACACTGCTGCATTACGACTCCACCTCTCCTTCCTCTTTACTGTAAACTGTACCCTCTATGGTGGTGAGGCAGGAGGGGTAAGAAGGGAGTCCCTAGGGAATTTCAAAGTTTCTCACAGATTTGCAAACTCCTGGTTAGCAAAGCTACAAAGTGGTTTTAAATCTTTGAGACTAAAGAATACTATGTCTGACAGGTTCTCTGCCATACAAATATCCCTAGACCTTCAAGCTGTGGTCAGATTGCTTATTTCATGAGGAACAGTGCCTACCGTTTCCATGACTACACATTCAAGTTGAATAAAGCAGGGGCCAGTATCATTAGAGTTAACTAACACACCGTATTTAATTTCAAAATATATTTTCCCAAACGGTACATCCTGCCTGGCTAATCCTTGCCAAATGTAGCCATGTAACTTATTTAATTCATTTCTTTTCACTATCACAAATCACTGGACTAGTTTGAATGGAAATCTGTGTCACCTGACTTTTCAAAGATGTTATGTTATTATCAGATTGGGAGAATAAAATATAGCCCAAATAGTTGTAACATTCTCTTCTTAATGTCCATACATTTCCAAGAGAGATCCAATTTCCAAAAATTCATGAGGAGAATTCAGTTAAATTAGAGTAGACACTAAGGGGAAATGGAAATTGTCATTTTATTTTCAGGTAGGTCTTTGAGTTTGAGAGGACATTAAACTACATTATGGAACACTGATCTCTCAGATGAAAATTTAAGCTATGGTGGGTTTTCTGGCTTGCAGTCTGAGACTATGCATTTATTTTTCTGTTCTGTTTTGCTGTTACTAGAAATTAATAATGACAGAAATAAACATATTTAATAAAGTAAGATCTCCAGCAGTGGATTTTGACACAATCTGATTTATTTGTTTAAGTTGTAGCCTCCAATAGAGTTGTGCAGACAATATTTAGTTGTACATTATCAGTACCATATTTAAAAGTGGACACTGCGTAGATATGCTGAAAGTTATGCCAATTTACAAGGTAAAAGTTATTAAATGTACTTGTTTAATATTTTTGGAAAGCTCTTAAAATAGTTGGGGAAATTTTTAAAGAAAAGCACTGAGACACAGATTTAATCTAGGGAAAGGCCACAACTCCTGAGTTGAAATTGATTAGAAAACAAAACTCAAATATTAAAATTGAGAAGTATAAAATATAGTTTTCTCAAAGAAAAGAAAAATTTCAGTAACTTAGAACTAAAACACTATCCAGTTTAATTTTCTGATTTTCCTGGAAAAAAAAAATGTGATCTCAGAGGTTTAGGTTATTTGCCTAAAGTCAGTGAAAGAAGGGGATCAATTAGTTCAATTAATTTTTCTTCTGAATGAATTTGAATTGCAAATATCATGTTAAAACCATGTTTATAGCTCTAACCAGTTTGGCTCAATGGATAGAGCGTTGGCCTGCAGACTGAAGGGTCCCAGGTTTGATTCTGATCAAGAGCATGTACCTTGGTTGTGGGCATATCCCCAGTAGGGGGTGTGCAGGAGGCAGCTGATTGATGTTTCTCTCTCATCAATGTTTCTAACTCTCTATCCCTCTCCCTGCCTCTCTGTATAAAATCAATAAAATATATTTAAAAAAACAAAAAAAACATGTTTATAAAAAGCAGAATAGTTATAGAGGCTTATTCATTCTATTTACTCAACAAATATTTGTTTGGCATCTACTAAGTACCACACCCTGTTCTAAGTACTGGGGAAATACAATTTTACAAAACAAATGCCACTTGTTGTCATGGACTTCACATTCTAGTGAGATGAAATAGTCAGTACATAAAATAATAAATACATGAGAAAAATAGTTTTAATTGGTAAGTCTTAAGCAGAACATTAGAATTGGGTGAAATAACAGTAAGCAACCTGATGTCTATTTTAGATTCAGTGTTCAGGGAAGGCTTCTGACAATAAATTTAAACTGAGATTTGAATGGCAAGGATATAATCATTTGATTGATCTTATAATGATGGTGGGAAGATAATTACAAGAAGCAAGCAGCTGTATAAACTTTTTAAAGTAGGAAGAATTAAGACTTTGAGGGCATGATGAGAGCAGTTTTCAAATATTGTAATTGTGACGTGGGATTTGTCGAGCCAACTTTCCCTTGTGGATTCATGTGCTACGAAGTTTAAAGAATAAATTCTGGAACTAAAATATTTTATATGTTTTTATATTTTAATTTAAATTCTTTATTGTTTAAAGTATCACATAAGTCTCGCTTGTCCCCTATTTACCTCTCTCCAGCCGCTCCCACCCCCCAGTACATGCATTCACCCACTACTTCTATGCTCATATGCATGCATACAAGTCCTTTGATTGGTCTCTAATCCTCCCCACTCCTCCCCTGCCTTCCCTCTTAGTTTGGACAGTCTGTTTGATGCTTCTATGACTCTGGCTCTATTTTTGTTCATCAGTTGATGTTGTTCATTATATCCCACATATGAGTGAGATCATATGATATTTATCTTTCTCCGACTGGCTTATTTCACTTAGCATAATGCTCTCCAGGTCCATCCATGCTGTTGCAAATGGTAAGAATTCCTTCTTTTTTTACCGCAGCATAGTATTCCATTGTGTTGATGTACCACAGTTTTTTAATTCACTCATCTGCTGATGGGCACTTATGCTGTTTCCAAATCTTAGCTATTGTAAATTGTGCTGCTATGAACATAGGGGTGCATATATCCTTTCTGCCTGAATTTTTTTTCCCCATCCCTTCACTATCAGTCTGTGTGAGTCCTTTTTCTGAGGTGGGTCTCTTGTAAAGAGCAAATATATGGTCATGTTTTCTTATCCATTCAGCTATCCTATGTCTTTTGATTGGCTCATTTAATCCATTTATGTTTAAGGTTATTATTGATAGGTATTTGTTTGTCACCATTTTTATTCTTTATGCCTGTGTTCCTTTTTTTGTTTCCATTTATTCTTTTTACAGCAGTCCCTTTAGCATTTCTTGCATTGCTGGCTTGGTGGTAATAAACTATCTCAGCCCTTTTTTTTGTCTGTGAAGCTCCTGATTTCATATTCAATTTTGAATGATAGCCTTGCTGGGTATAATATTCTTGGATTCAGTCACTTGCTTTGCATCACTTTGTATATTTCATTTCATTCCCTTATGGCCTGATGTGTTTCTGTTGAGAAATCAGTTGATAGTCTAATGGGAGATCCCTTGTAGGTAACTTTCTGTCTCTCTCTGGTAGCCTTTAAGATTCTTATTTTGTTGTTGATGTTTGTCAATTTAATTATGATGTGTCTTGGTGTTGGTCTTTTTAGGTTCATCTTATTTGGGACTCTGTGTGCTTTTTGTACTTATGTGGCTTTTTTCTTCCCAACATCAGGGAATTTTTCTGTTATTATTTCTTCAAACAGGTTTTCTAACCTTTGCTTTGATTCCTCTCCTTCTGGAGCCCCTATTATGCAGATGTTGTTTTCTTTTGTGTTGCCCCAAAGCTCCCTTAGGCTCTCCTCCTGCTTTTTAAGTTTTCTTTCCAGTTGCTGTTGTGTGTAGGTGTTTTTCTACCTTGTCTTCTAACTCGCTAACATGGTCCTCAGCTGCTTCTAGTCTGCTGTTGAAACTTTCCATTGTGTTCTTTATTGCAGCTATGCCATTCTTCATTTCCTCTTGATTCTTACCCATGTTGAATTTGTCTTCCATATTTTTCAGTGTCCTTATAACCATTCTCTGAATTATTTCTCTGACAAATTGCTTGCCTCCATTTCATTTATTTGCTTTTTTGGTGATTTCTCCATTTCTTTTGTATGGGGTTTGTTTCTTTTTTTCCCCTGTTTTGCTGTTCTTTTGAGATTGTTTCTATGTATTAGATCAAACTGCTATGCCACCCAGATTTTTTGAGTTTGTCTTACATAGTAGATGTTTTGTGGGACCCAGTGGTGCAGTCTCTCTGGTCTTCAGGGATGGGTAATCTAGCGATGCCCCTACTTGGTATATTCGCATTCTCTTGGTGTAGTTGGGTCTTGAATGTTATTGTCCCATCCGTGGATGGAGTCTCTTCTCACGGTGTCTGGTTATGTGACTCACTCTCTACCACGTTGACTGAACAGCATAAAATACAATTTGACAAGACATGACACAAAGGAAACAAAACACAAATGAACTCACAATACTGAAAACCCCAATATAAGTGTCCACCAGAGAAAAGAAAATTAGGAGAGAGAAAAGAAGGCAAAAATGATATCAAGAAAAGAAAAAAAAGGTAATAGAGGAAAGAACAAGAAGAAAAAGGAAGAGAAAAAATATATATGGAGAGAAAAAAACACCACAGAAAAAACAGATAAACCAAAAAATGCAAACAACAAACACCCAGAAAAAAAAAGGGGGGGACAGAATCTGTAGAGGCAGAGCTTATATACAGTTAGTAAGGTTAAGGAATTGAATGAATATGGGGAGGACCTTGGTTCAGTATAGAGGAGATAGAAAGGGAATGAGTGGATAAGAAGAAAATAAAGAAAAAATGTAATAAAATAAATAAATAAATAGATAAATAAATAAGATAAAATGACAATAAAAAATAAAATGAAAAAAATGTGAAAAATGAAATAAAAATGAAAAAAAACAAACAAAATAAAGAAAAATGTTTTTTTTAAATAAAAGATAAAAATAAAATAAGTGAAGTTTCATTTGTTTCAGCTGAGTTTTAATGCCCCATGGGTTTAAGACCTCACTCTTCTGTTCTGTCTGCCACTTCTTAGTTTCCTGTTAGGTAATCAGCACTGTGTTGAAGTTCCAAGCGATCCACCACTCCTCTATTTGTGTCTATCTTCACAGCCTTGACTGCAAGCAGGTGGGACCAATCTGCCCACTTAGTCTGCCTGCTGTCAATCTTTATCTCTCAAGTGGCTGATTCTGACAGAGCTATAGGTAGGTAGGGTGCTGTATCACTTTCTGGGACTGAATGGCCTCTCTTCAACCCAGTTGAGGACTCTGGGGCTATTCAGATTTTTTGTGTTCTTTGTACTGCTCAGGGTGTAGTCTGGGTGTGGCTGTATTGTTTGCCTGGAGACTGCTGGAAGGGGCTGGCTCTTCAGGAGAAAAATGGCTGCTTAGGTCCAGAGGGTCAGGAATGTCCCAGTGCCGGACTCCTGGTCAGAAGACTAAAATATTTTAAATAAAAATGTGTAGTTTATTGGAAGTGTATACAAACTCCCCCTGGGAAATGCTCCCTAAAGGGGAACCCCCTGGGATTCCCAAATGGGAAAAGCTTGTTCTCTCTAAAATGGGAAAAATCTAAATTTTGTTCTGAGTCTCTTTGTCTCCAGGTTTATAAAGGCTGTAGCTCTTTGTCTCTTCATGACTTTCTTATTGGACCCTTCCTTAATTTATGACCCCCATGCTTTCCTAATTGGTCATTCTTCTACAGAGTATTAGTTTCAAAGGTCAAAGCCCACCTGGTGTCCCCCTTTTTCTCTTCCCCTCATCTTGCAACATTTCTCTATCCTCTGTGAATATATGCCTTCTTCTTATAACATCTCTTTATCCTCCGTGATAGCAAGATAAGCATTCTGGTGCCTTGGAGCTATCTCCTTCACATCACATATGCATTCCTCTCCTGTGGACCTCCCTTTTCCCTAAAACTTCCTGTCCTGTCTCTAAAAGTCCTTTCATAATTATACATTTAAGCACAACTCTTCATTTTTCTCCAGCAATGCACTGTAAATTACTAGGTTCAGCTATGCCTCATGCAGTTGATATCCAGAGTCTAGGATTTGCTGAGGAAGTACAACAGAGGAAGAAAGTGGATAGGTTTGTGTATCATCCTGATGATTATCATGAGCCTTGGATTCTAAGGTGAAACAGAAGGAAATTAGAGGAAAACTGCATAAGAAAGTGGTAGGCTCAGGTGATTGAAGATCTCCATGAGTCTGACTAGTTTGAATAAAGTTTAGATTAATAGGGAAAAGCTCCACAAGCCTTTGAGCACTTTTGTTAGTTATTATAAGTAGAAACTCTCAGTGACATCTGAGAGGCATTCTTAGCAATACAGACTCAATAAAAACTTTGGGGGAAATAATAAGCCGTCTTAGAAAATATTACCAGTTATGTGCTTGAGGCACCTCTTAACATGGAAAACCTTTATTCAAAGTATTTAATTCTGTATCTTTGGGCAGTTTCATTTAACTATATGGACTAATGGTTCTCATTATAAGGATGATGGTTCTTCTAAACACCCAAATCTAATGTATTAAGATTTCCTTAAACTTCACTAGCTAAACTACCAGAAGATACCCAAATCTCCTTGTGTACAAATATGTGTGATCAAATGTGTTAGCATCAGAGCCTCAAAGAGAGTCTGGCACAGGATGATGTTCATGGACATCTCACCCCCATAATCACTGTGAAATGTACAAATAGTTAAAGCCCTTGAGCTGTAGCAACACTCAGTGACGTTTAATTGTGGTAAACATTGGATAAAATAGAATCCATGCTTTTATACAGTGGTGGTACCTTTTTACTTTTCTTTCCAAAAAGTAAACTTCAATTTACAGAAGCAAGAAGCACATAAATTCTTCTGATCACTCCAGTGAAGCAAAGAACACAGAGGTAGTTTACAGGGACTCTTGGCCAGAGAACCTGCAGACACAACAAAAAAAAAAAATAATAATAATAAAAATAAAGGCAGCATTAAGAAATGCACCTAATAAGTAGAGTGAGACACCCATTCTTGGTAATAAGTAATGAGCTGTAAGCATTGTGCTAAGCCCCTTTAGCCATCTATATATATAAAAGGCTAATATGCTAAGTGTTCATCTGACCGGTCGCTATGATGCACACTGACCACCAGGGGGCAGATGCTCAACACAGGAGCTGCTGTGATGTGCACTGGCAATTTACAGAGAAATGGCACCACAGACCTGGCACCCACAAAGCAACACTCGGCTTCCCCCAAGTGGGACACAGGACTCACTACCACCCCAGAGTAACAGCCCGCCAAATCACAGCCAATGCTGCCGAGACCCCATGGTGCAAAATGTGGCCCACAGCCCAGCCTGGAAATGGTGGCTGTAGGCTCTGGGTAATGACATCACGTAGCAACGTCCGGCTTCCTCTCCCTAGCAAAGACTAGCCTCCTTGCAGTTTCTTCAGCCCAGGAACACGACTTGCTTTGTAGCCAGGTGCAAACATTTCACACTTTACCAAATGTCTGTGAAGCATTTCCCTGTGCCTCACATCATTTGATCCTCACAGAAGTCCTGGAGTAGGTGGATAGGAGACTCGGTAAAATCCTATTTTCTTTTCATTAGCTGGAAAATGGAGATTTAGAAAGCTTAGAAACTTGACCCAACTGAAAAGAAGTAAGAAATGGTGGAACTTGAAAGTGACTTCAGGTTTTCTCACTGCGCAGGATATAGTCAAACACTGCTGCAGTTAAATATTTTACCCTTTGTTCTCCCTGCATGATCTACAATAATAATCTGCTTAGTGTTGATATTTACTGCTGTGTTGCTGACAATTACCAGAAAGAGAAGTTGGGGTGCTTCACTGGGCTGGAAAAAGTTTAGCTAAATAAGAAAGCAGGTCTAATTAAGCAAGTTTATTCTATATATATAAAAGGCTAAGTTGACTTTCGCATGCAGCATACATGTAAAGCTCTCACTGGCGCCAATCACACACATGTGTTTTGATCTTTCATTGTCGATCATGAATTTGGTTGACACTTGTATTATAGAGAAAGGGTGAATAGCGATATTAAAATATTTCTTCTAATTAATTTATTTCAATGTGCACGAATCCATGTACCGGGCCACTAGTACAATTCATAAAGGGTCATTACTTAAAGGGAACTTTGAGGAAATGAGATGTTGAGATTTCTGCAAATAATAGCAAACCTGATCAATGAAAGTACATCTTAATGCAGTCAACCATGAGTGGAGAGGTGTGTGCAACACAGGAAAGAGGATGAACAGAGTGTGGTCCATTCAGGGAGGAAGGAAAGGTTAAATAGAAGCATTGCTTAGCTTCTCTTGGATTTTCATTGAGATCCTACTTAACAAGAAGGAATCAACAGACTCAGTATCAGAAACCCATTGAATAGCACTTAGAATTCATTGTAGGTATATAATCACATGTAACTTTATCATTCAGTCTTTTGGAACCAAAACTTTTAAAAATGTCGAAGTTATGATAAAACTGAATAATTAGGTATTGTAATAGATTCTTGTAATCCATGTTATTTATTTTAATTGAACTCAGTTTTTATTTCTAAACTTGCATACGTTATTTTGCTTTTTATCCTGAAATAATTACTGTCATCTTAATAGAAAGAGGACACTGTCCAGTTGAGAATATATTCTAAGGGATATTCTGAAATCAACAATCTTTGCCTTATAAAAGGCTTTGTGAGTGATTACTGCTTAGGCATTTAATGGAAAAGCATGGCACACTTTCTTTGGAGTTGTCAAAAAAAAACAGTGTGATAAGAAAATGCTGAAACTCTTAAAGTTACAAATGAAATTTTAGATTTTCGATGATTTGTTTAATGCGAATAAATGAATTTATTTATCTGATAATTGCTAAAGCCAGAACAACTTGTACAGTTTACAAATATAAATTAATGCAGCACAGATTGGGAAAAACTCTTCAGATACATGGAGGAGAGTGGCTTTTCGCAGGCCCAAGCAAGTGGTGCATTATGGCTGACATGCAAAATCTGGTAGAAAGATTGGAGAGGGCTGTGGGCTGCCTGGAGGCAGTGTACCCCGTGCCTCTAGAATGCACTGTGGGTCTGGAGACAGTGCTCCAAAAGCAGGATCTTTTCCCTACGTGGAAGCATTCGACTCACAGCCAGCTAGTCCTGTGACAGACCACCTGAAGATCAGGAAAGAGATTGGAGGAGACGTGCAGTAACAGGCGGAGATGGTGCATACAGGGCTGAAGTTGGAGTGAGCTCTCTTGGTTATAGCCTCTCAGTGTCAGCAGCCAACAGATAATCAGCTTTCTGATTTGTTGGCTCCCATCTCAGAGCAGATCCAAGAAGTGATAACTTTTCCAGAGAAGAACCAAGGCAGCAAGGTGTTCAATTACCTGTCAAGCTGCCAGCGAAAGTATCCAAGCCCTGTGCTGGGTGGTATGGCTCCCAAGCCTGTTCCTTAAGTGAAAGAAATGAATGATGCTGCCATGTTTTATACAAACCAAGTCCTCAAGGAGTACAAATATATGGATAAGAGCATGTGGACTGGTCAAAACGTACTTGAGTATGTGGATAGAGCTGCAGGCTTACGATAAAAGACTTTCATACGGTGGTTCTGGCCCGGAGCAAAATGGGGCCTGTGACAAAAGAACTGAGTGGCTTGCCATCTGGACCCTCTGCTGGATCAAATCCCACCCCCTTTCCTGCCAAGCCCACCTCCCCCACCAAAGCCTACCCTACCAGTTCAGGGTCAGATGTCTCCACTTCATGCTCAGCACTGTTTGAGCAGATTAATCAGAGAGAGCATCCCACATGCCCTGAAACATGTACCTGATGACATGGAGACTCACAAGAGCCCTGCCCTGGAGGCTCAGAGTGGCCCAGTACGAAGTGGCCCCAAGATATTTTCTTACCTAAAGCAGGAGTCAGCCCATCCCCTAACACAGCCACAAAGAAGGAGCCAGCTCTGCCTTGAACTGGAGGGCAAGAGCAGAGAGTGGAACATCAGGAGAACATTTCCAACCTGGTCATTGTTGGCACAGAGCTGAACCAAGTGGCTTATATATACAAGTGTGTTAATATGGCATTGCAAATTAAGAGAAAAATTAACTCCATTATATTAGACAACTGTAAGAAACTGTCTGGTGTTCTATGATGCAGTGGGCATCATGGAGATAATCAATAATAGGGATGACAGAGTTCAGGTAATGGGAAAAGTGCCAGCGATTTTCCATCAACAAAACAGATGGCTGTCACGTTTACCTGGGCAAGAATTCCCTAGCTTGTGAGATAGTCAGTGCCAAATCTTGAGATGAATGTCCAAATTCCTACAGAGGCAGGGACTTTAAAGAGCCCTCCATCTCTGAGCAGCACAAGAGCCTACTGAATGGGAAGAGACTGGTCACAGCAGTGACATAAATTGCTGGATAAGGGAAGGGTCACTGGGTTCGTTGCCCTCTCCCTCACACCTTAGGATGACTCTTTATCAGGGCAGATCTTTTCTAGATTCCCTCTCCCTTTCTGCTCTTAAAACTGCTTCTCTGCTTTGAGAAACACAGCTGCCTGCCTTCGCTGAAGCATACCTCAGGCCGAGGTTGGTGTAGTATAGCAGGTCAGTTCATCATCTACAGGAAGATGCAGCTTTTTCCTCTGAGCTCAACCACACGCCAACCCGTTCCTAAGGAACTGCCGACCAGGACTGGTGTGTTCTAGCTTCCAGCCTGTGGGGATTATTCCACCAGCAAGCAGCCTTCTGGGAAGAATAAAGCAGTACCCAGGAATTAACATCTCAGAAAGTTCACACAAATTAATCTTTTCCAAGCAATGTGCATGAAGGTAGCAGAAGCTGGTGTGATTCCAGCTGGTTCTTCAGACGAATTTTTCACTGTTGACAAGTGAGGCCAGGGTTGCACTGGACCAAAGGCTGACGCTTGGCCATCTAGCATTCCAAGCCAAACTGTTTCCTCTAAGCACTCCTTTAATTCTGCATTCATCCTGGCTCCGCCTGAACCTGACATAGTAGATTCTCCTGTGCCAGTTGCTGTAGCAGTGCCCTGCACCCAAGCCAGCTAAAGGAATCTTGGATGCTTTCTTTCTCTGGGATCCCTGTCCAGCACCTTCCCACAAAGATGACTTAAAAAGGAAAAACAAAAGCAAAAACAAAAAAAAACAAAACAAAAGAAACCTCCCACACCATTCCAAGTAATCTGGTATTCCTTCTCCATGCTTGGGGCCTGTTACCCATCCTCACTGTCTCCTTTGCCCCGTTACACTCAACAGCTTTTGGCTTCTGTCTGGGCCCCTAAACAAAGGCCTAAGACCTCCACTGCAGGCTGGTGTTAGGTCTTATGTAACAATCTTGCACAGCATTGCTAATGGAAACTTCAGTATTCCCCTCTAGGACAAACACATACCAAAATGTGCAATTTTCTTTTGGCGGAAAGAGAGATTCTCCTTTGACTACTACCTATTTTCTGAAGCCTGTGGAAATAAACCTTTATATACTTAAAGGTATACAGAAAATAGAATAAAATTAATACCAGAAAAAAAAGAAAAGTAAATATTCCATTCATCAAAGAAACATTTAAATACTGATTTAACATTTACCATGCTCCAGGCAGTACTAGGGCAATTGGGATAATTCAGCAGAGATCCCTGTCTCTGTGGCACGTAAGTCCAAGTGTGGAAAGATAGATAATGCACAATAATAGTACATTTATACAGTATGTTAAAAGGTTTTAAGTGTCCCTAGAGGTGAAGTAGACTATGCCATTAAAGAGGTGATAGAAGTAGACCTCACTGAGTAGATAAGTAGGCAAAAACTTGAGGAGCTGTTGGAGTTGGTCATGCAGATATCTAGGCGATGAGAGTCCAGCTGGGGTTAGCACCTCATCCAAAGCCTATGGTAGAAGAATGCCTCACATGTCCATGGACTCGCAAGAAAGCCAGATTTTGTAATGGATGTTGAGGGTGGAGTTTATAGAAAGATATGGGGTTAAAGTTATAGGCAGACAGACAGATTGATTGATAGATAACCACATTCTAGTTATTAATCTTCTCTCGAACTAGTTTAGTGTATTTTTTATTTTGAGATTTCATGGTAAGACTATAAGAGACAGCAGTACTAGACAAATTAATGATTTAATTAGCCTAATGTAACTAAGGAATACTTTTTCAAGTATTTCACGATGCCACAATCCATACAGTAGGTACTATGCCTTTCATGTTTGTTTAAATTTATCATTGGACTGATGTTTGCCACCATGAGAGAATTCTAAAGCAATATACCTTTTATTGACATAGTTAAGGTTACTTGTCTTCTGAAACTGGGTCTGTAACTTTCTATGTAAGAATTAGATTAATAAGTACAGGTTGTCAAAAATAATATTATATAAAGTCTTAGTAGAAGTGCTGTGTTGTTGATTAGTCTCACGTCTGAAATGGATTGACACCTTCGTCACAAATGACCTCCCAGCTATGAGCTTTAGAAACACGGGAAATACTCCAGTTTTAAGGTGAACTCCATCGTATCAAAGCTCATAAAATATGAGAACCCGAGTCCTTGGAACAGGAGTTTAATTTACACAGTTCACCACGGTGAGAACTGCTAGAGAACTGGAGGCATGGAAGTGCTCTACTTGATTAATACTTTAGTTAGCCTAGAGTGACAATAATCACAGACAAACTCTATGAAATGTATTTGTGCCCATATTCTTACATTAATTTTCTTTTAATCTTTGTATGCCATGGGAAATATTTCAATTGAATTATATATTTTTCCCAATAAATCAGGAACTCTGGAATCCAATCCTATTTATTTTTCTCCACATTTATTTCCAAATCTTAAATGAATTCAAAAGCAAGAATTTAATTCACCTTTACTTCTTCAGTAAAAATGATATGGTTTAGGTGAACTTTAATAGAATGCTGGAAATAGGCTTTCTCATCTAATAGGTTACTCAATCATTAATTTATTAGACACATATTAATCTAGTTCATATTAGATAGTCATCTCAATACAAATGAAACAAAGTAATAGTTACTTTTGGAGGTAGTGTGTGTAGTGGCTGCAAAAGAAGCTCTGTAATCAGATATTCTGGATTCAATACTCAACTCTACCTCCTTCTAGCTGTGTCTCCTTGAGCAAGTTAATTAACCTCTCTTTGCCTCAATTACTGTGACAAAAATAGGAATCAATACAACACCTGCAACACCGTGTCATTGTGAGGGATAAAAAATAAGCGTGTAAAGGGCTTAGCATAGTGCCTATCATCTAGTAACAAATCAACAATTGTACACTATTTTTATTATATGCCTTTGTGTATATTTTGGTGGAGGGGGTGGGT
>NW_005353887.1:518175-528140 GCF_000412655.1 Myotis brandtii | reverse complement strand
CAACCAAAGAACTTGTATGCTATATGCATAACCCATGGACATGGACAATAGGGGGTAAAGGATTGGGGCGGGGGACAGTGGTGGGCTAGAAGAGGTCAATGGAGAAAAAAGGGGACATATGTAATACTTTCAACAATAAAGATTTAATTAAAAATAAATAAAAGCAATGTTCAGAGCTAAAAAAATGTATCCCATGGTGTAGTTATGATATTACTTAGGAAATGTGGTATGATTTTTTCATTTTTGGTGTAGTTATGATATTAGGAAATGTGGTATGATTTTTCATTTTTAAAATGCAAGAACTTTTAGAAATTTCACCATGAAAAATGGTAAAGTATCTAAAAATAGTGAAATATTTTGTTTTTTGAAAAGGGAGATAAAGAGCATTTCAAAACTCGCAGTGAATAAATTACAAATATCATGGTAAAGAGGTTCAAAGATGATTAGAATAACTAACTTTGAAAACAAAGTTTGATAAATTTTTTCATTTGGCTGTTTTTTGTTTGTTTGTTTGTTTGTTTGTTTTTTGTCTTTGATAGATTTTAGCCTAGAGCTTGATGAACTCTACAATTTTCAAACAGTTACACTACAGATCTCTCTCTGACATTATTTCAACATAATATAAGAAAATAAAATATTTTCCAATATAATGACTAAAAAAGAGATAAAGGACCCTCAAAAATATTTAAACTATGTTTAACTTTAAAGGTAAACTAGAAATTATAAGTAATAGTGAATTATTATAGTTTTTAGGTAGGTTTAGCAGAGTTTCTGAATTTCTAAGTCTGTTTTCTAAACCTATGTCTGGTCACAAATCTTATACTAACTCACAAAAAAATCCTAAGTAGGGCTGATGTTAGAAATACAAATACTGTATACAGCTAAATATTTTTTATCAACAAAATGTAATAGAAACTTGAAACTGAATTTAAAGTCTGTGCAGCAAGATGGTAGATGAAAAAGTAGATATCCCAGGTAAGGAAAGCAGAATTTAGGAACCGAGTAAGGTTGACAATGGGTGTATCAAACTGTGTTTAACCTTGTTGGAATTTTTTTAACTTCTTGAGTAGTTTCATCAGTCTCACTGAGAAGCCATCCGAGATAGAAAATACCAGTAAGAGAACCAGTCTGTATGTTTTTAAGTTAAAACATACCACAGATATTAAATTTTAAATATTTATCTCTATATCCTCCCACCCCCACATCATTTTCCTGATAGGTAAACCAAAGTCTAGAGCTGAACACTGCCCTCATCATTTCTACTCCAAATGGCACCCCTGTTTAAGACGAAATGTAGTAGTAAGAAGCAGAAGCATTTTACACTCTAGTCATTCTTTTGGGCCCTATCCTGGAGCTACAAAATGATCTTACAACAGTAAGAACTAAGATGGCATGTCTTAATTTGCCTAAAGAAATAGGTTCAAAAACAGATAGAGCAGAACAATTAAAAGATAATTTTAATTTTAGCTCAGTGTGGGAAGAACTATTTGATTTTAATATGTAATAAGATTATTGTAAGAATTGAATTAATCCAGGTAAAACACTTGGAGATGTACTTAACACATAGAGAATACCCCCAAAATACTAGTTATTTTTATAACTGTTGTAATAATTAGTCTTTTTTTGAATAATATCACAAAAGCAGCAACATCTTAAGCTACCAATAAAATTTGGTGCATATTTGGATTAGCTTTGAACTAGGTACTGAGCTGTGTTTTATATAGATTCTCCCACTTAGTGGATTATCTCAATTCTACAGGTAAGAAACCTGGGGCATAAAATGGTTAAGGAATACGCCAAAAGTTATGTAGCTTGTAAGACAATGGTTTATAACAGAACGACTAAAACAATTTGATAAAAAAAAGATAGTCTTGGATTGAAGACCCACTGATCAGAGTTCGAGCCCCTAATCTACCATTTGCAAGTTCAATTCCTGATGTAAGCCCCACATCAGTCAGCGTAAGAGGTCGAACTACAAATTATTTAAAGTTCCTTCTATTTTTTTTTTATGCCTCCATAGCTAAGGCTGAATGTAAAACATCCCATAGTGAAGTTTTGGTTTTATCCAGTTAAATCATGACTACCTTCTACAGTTAAGAAAAATTATCACAATGAAATCTCCACAGTACTGGAAATGAAATATCTATTCCATCTATTCATTCTATAGTTTTTCATATTGGACAAGCAAATCAACCAAACCTAGAGGCATTGGATACTATGTTTCTGACTTTTGGTTTACAAGGAAGCAGGGGAAATCTTTATGGCATGATAGCAATTTGGCAAGATAGAGATTGTAGTAATTACAAAAGAGAATATTTTACATCATACATACTTTACACAGACATGATCTCATACCCTGGCCTAGTTACCAGGGGTGTTCACATACATGCCTGAATGCTGTACTGCAAGAGAGTCATGGCAGATCATTCATTTTTTTTTTCCAGTTGATAGCTTTTTCCCCTTATGCCTTATTCAACCATTTTAATTTAGCACACTGTAGAACATTTGCTTTGGTGTAATTTTTTTCACCTACAAATTATAGCATTTTTGTTTGGTCCCATGTGCTTAATTTCATTCCACACAAACCATTTATATTCTCTAGTGAGAAAATATGTATAGCAAGGAAAATACATTTTCCTCCACCATATCCTCCAGAGTAGTTTTAAACATGATTTTCTCAAGACTTGCTAGATAAATATTGTATTCTTAAATATTTAAGAATAATGAAGTGGGATTTTATATCAGTTAAAATTTTGTAAACCTTAATTTTAATAGTCAACCAGTATACATACATATTTATATATCCACTAGAGGCCTGGTGCATGAAATTCGTGCACTCGGTGGGGGGGGTGTCCCTCAGCCTGGCCTGTGCCCTCTCACAGTCTGGGAGCCCTCAGGGGATGTCTGACTGATAGCTTAGGCCTGCTCTCTGTGGCAGTCGGACAGCCTTAGCGATGCCCCAGAGGCAGGAGAGGCTCCCGCCACTGCCGCTGTGCTCACCAGCCATGAGCCCAGCTTCTGGCTAAGTGGCACTCCCCCTGTGGGAGCGCACTGACCACCAAGGGGCAGTTCCTGACTTAATCATCTTCCCCCTGGTGGTCAGTGCATGTCATAGTGACCAGTCATGCCCCTGTTTGGTTGATTCGCATATTAGCTTTTTATTATATAGAATAAATAATTTTACTGTTCTTGTCGACTTCAAGTCTTTCTGAGAATCAGATTGTCTCACTGAATATAATTACACAATCATTTTCTTCAGAATTATTTCAATACTTATTTTAGTGGATATTACACAAAATATTAAAACACCAATTTTTTTTTCCATTTCAAAAATGTGAAAAGTTTGTGGCATATATATAAATTAACACAAGGAAAAGATTGGGTTCCTTTGAGATTAATATTTCTTCTGAAAATACTCCTTGTCTTAACTGTTATTGCTTAGTTAATTGGGTTGATGTGATGGTCTAATCTTTCAAAGCAAGTTAACCAAATTACTATCTGTAAGAGCCACCAAAAATCATGAGAGCTGTTGTTTTCCTAGTAGAAGCTCTAAGTCACAGATTGTACTTCCCCCAGCAGCTTTCCCCACTCAAGCCAGCTGACCTTCCAACTAGAAGCTTAGTCTTACTCTAATGCTCAGAGTAATTTCTGCCATCGGTTAGGGTTTCACATCTTCCAGGTCACACCTCAGTACTTCTTAGTGAATCTCATTACATCCTAGATCATTTGACTTCTCCATTGAGATAAATTCTTGCCTGAGGCCCTGTTAGCATATGGAGAATCCTCTTAGGTCATTATTCTTTGCCCACATGGCTCCCAAATTCCTGTCATCAGATTCTCTGACTCAGCTCTTCAACTTAAAGATTGGTTTTTCAATAATTTAGTGCCCAAATTATGACCAAACTCTTTATATAATTCAGACAATATATTACCCTGGCAAGCTTACCTTTCAGGCCCTCTTTATCCAAGTGGCTATGCTTTTTTTTCCCTCAAAGTCCTGACACCCCGCTCTCTTAATCACTATTTCCTTGAAGAAACATCATGACTCATTCATAAGTTTCATGTTATCATTAATTTGTGTCCATAAGTATAAAACACACATAACATTTACACTGCTATGAATTTAAAGAACCCTGGCTAAGGATGAGTGAATGAGCTTGGTGTCCAGGCTTTTAAGACATTGTTTAAATTTTGCTGTTGTACTTACTAGTTCTGGTACTCAGCTGACATAATTTAAATTTTATAAGCTTTAGTTTTCTCCTTTGAAAAAAATACATGTAAAGTACTTACTTTGACTTCTGCTTCTATTGATGAAGGAGTACTATCTATAAGACTTGCCGTCTGCTGTAATGATTAGAAAACTGGACAAAACATATAAAACAATTATCATTAAAAAGCACACATTAAAAAGCACACAAGAAAGTGCATAACACTTGAGAAAAGAGAAAGAGAGCCTTACAGTACCTGGGTTTCTTCCTGGAGACAGTTTTTGGATTATGGTGCACAGAATATCAGAGTCTTTAAATTTGTAGTGAGGAGACAAAGATTTGAGTTTAGAGAGACCAAGGCAGCTAGAATTTGTGGGTGAGATCACAGAAACACGTAGCGGGAAATACACAGATAAGGAGCTCTAGAGATCTGTATAGGTGTTTCCTGAGAGTTTTGTTTGAATAGCAATTGAGAGAGGGAGAGAGAGAGAGAGAGAGAGAGAGAGAGAGAGAGAGAGAGAGACTCTTGTGCCATAAGCACTGTTTACGATAGGCTTGCTGAGAAAAAGATGAACTCTTCTTCCATTTAAATGAAGCATCATGTTCACTGGGAATTCTTATCATAGAAGCAGTTATGATAACAGAAGAGGGAGACAGGTCCTTTGTCAGGAGATAATATCCTGAATGTTTCCTAGGTGATGACCAGTGCTGTCAGGGATGCTGCTGCTTTTATCTTTCTTACTCGTGTGCCAAATGTGCCAGACCCAGTGTATAGAGTAAGAGCTTACTATCCTAGCATGTCCTACATGCACCACTTCAGTTTAAACAGCAGCTTTTAGATTGTCATCTCAGCAAGGCGCGAGCAATCATTACTAAAACAAATGCTTATATTGCGCTTTTACTACTGATCTTAAGATTTAGCAGGAAATACTAGTTCATCGGTACCACCTTTGAAGACTTATGCAGGTACAGATGTTGGCATATGTGTGAGATACTCATCTATACTCAGATCTTCTTTGTTAAGTGAGTTATTTCTTTTACTTCAAAAGTTTGGCACTAGTACTAATTATTATATAACTTCTTTGCCAACAATAATATATTATTTTTATTTTGTTTTCTTTCAGGGTTTGAACCTGAAAAGACTGGAGGCGGTACAAGGAGGGAGAGAGGTAAGAAAGTCTAAGAGAGAGGGAGAGGGAGGAAGAGAAAATGGTTCCAATGTTGCAGTGATGTGGTTGGTGAAGGTGACATCATGATAATGATGATAATGACAATGACAGTGACAATGATGATGATGACGATGGAGATGTGGATGTGGTGTGAAGAATGTTGTGTACATACTAGTATATTCCATTTACTCTGGCCATACCACACTTTACACATACTTATGTAACTGTTATTTGTGCTTGTTTCTCTGCAACTGAAAAAAAATACTTTTTCTCTGGTTAGGCAGGCTCTTTCTGTTAAAATGGACTTTCACAGCAGTTGGGCCTGCTGGAGAGGGCAAAGAAAACATTACATGCAATATTTAAAATGATTTACTGAGAAACTAGCAAAATTCTGACAATGAAAATATTTTATGACATATGAGATTCTTTACTCTCCTACCCAAGGCTATTGGTATATGGTACTAGGCTGTTATATGTTATTGATAGTGTGAAGTTGCTTTGATAAGACTAGTGATTTTAAAACTTTAATTATTGTCTATCCCAGATGCTTTAAACAGAAGGGTAACTTTTAATAATACCAAACATAAGACCATATTGTAAACATGATATATATTATTATTTTCTAATTCTAATATGCAGACAGTCACGATAAAGTTCTTTCCTTGCTAAGTGTACTAGTATAAATTTACTTATAAATTTATTTATCTGGGATTTCGGTTGTTTGAAGTGGAGTGCTGGTGGAATATTTAATTCAGTAAATCAATATTTTCTTATTGCCCAAAAGGTAATTTTATTTTTTGGTGATATTTATATAACTGTTTTGTGTGTTGTTGTTGTTGTTTTTTGTGTGTGGGGGGGGGAGGGGAAGGCACATGTGAAGATGTTTTGTCTTTCAAAATGAGAAAATATGTCTTACCTCCCTCTCTACCCATGACTCTCTCTTTGTAAAAAACAGTTTTCTTCTATATTAAATATGTAGTGCTTTCCTCTTCTTCCCTTGCTGTTATAACTTCCAGTTGTGTGGATTTTAATATTTGACATTTTAGTTCCTAGTAAACTTGTCATTTGGGGCCTCTTCCCATTTATTTGCTATTTTCCACCCAGATGAATCTGTTCCTTTTGAGGAACATATAGTAGTTGGCTCACATTGGCAGAAGAGCTAAGGAAGATAAATCTTTAGATACTTTTCAGGTTGTAGGAGAGCAAGGTAATACGAATGTGGTCATCAGTGCAGCAGAATGGGGGAAATATACTCTGTAAGGAAGACCTCAGAGCCACTTAGAGTTTTGTGAGGGTACCTGCTTTTGCTCAGACATGACCAAAATGGATCCACTTAGAGAAAGAACTTAATTCATCACCTCCTAAGTGAAGTTCACAGCCAAGCAGTCCTGCCATAATTTATCTCTGCTGATTCAGTGCCTTTCAGGACACTCAATTTAGAGATATCCAGCTCCTTGCTGCTGCATCCTAGTCCAGTAGCAACTGTGTGTCCAAAGAAGGAAAATGTACACCCATATGTCTACGTAATAATAGAAATATTCTTTATTTGTTTTATTTCGTTTTATCAATGTTTCATATTATTTTAAAAAACCTAATGACTGACTGGTTTTACTAGTATTCGAAAAGAGTGTTAAATTTTATTGCTTATTTTTTTCATTTCTTCTTATTTTATTTTTATTTTAATTGCACTTATGGGTAAGGGACATGCTGATAATGTATTTTAATTTTTTCAAAATATTTTTTCTTGAAACTATTTTATGGTTTGTATGAAGGTCAAATTTTTAATAAACCTATAATTTAAAGTTTTCATCTACGTTGAAAGGACAACCTTGATTCGGGCCTTCTCTCTGAGGTTAGTGGAGTAATTGTGAAGAAGGTAAGATCATTAAATCACTGATAGCCCAGTAATGTCTTTTCCACTTGATACTCTAAATTCAGGAATAAACAGTAAATGTCAACTACTGTATTAGAATTCAAAAAAGAAACTTTGCCTCCTCTCTGGGCATCACTGGGTTACTTGGGCATATTTCTTTTCTACCTAACACTCACCTTAGTTTTTTCTCATGATTATAAAGCCTAATCTGGTCTATGGTAGGAAATTTAGGGATGTATCAGACAATTGGGTGAAATATGTTGTGAAAACTGTTCTGCCAAATCTTAGTGGTATGTGATCTGGAAACAAATAGCACAATTACTATCTTAAGAGCCTCCTAATCTCTCTTACTTAAAAGATGTGACATGTATCTTGATGATTCCTGTTTGCTGTGTTGCATTACATGTGTTCATTACAAATGTAAATAATATATCTATGATTATGTTAAATTGAAATGTGTAGATTTAGAAACTCTCACATAAAACACTCTCTTAGAATTTCTACTGCTACTGTGATTGATGATGATTTAATGACAACCATTACATCTTAAGATGAATTAATTTGTCTTAGTGCAAATGACAGATATTCCCAATAGGTGTTGATGAATGTAATACTAAAGGCCTATTGCCAAATATTTATAAGAAGGTTTAAGAAGTGTTATTTAAAGTGTTTTATTTACTTATTTGAGATAATGACAATGCCTCAAAAATTGAAGCAGGCCATTATATGCTATCTAGCTAGGTCTTAAATACTATTAAAAAGCTAATTGCTGGATAGGAAGGCCAGATTTGAACACTATATGCTGTATAAAAGTATAAATTAAGACATGATTAAAATATGTTCCTTTTCTGAAGGAAATAGAGATGGGTACCACCTAAATTGCTTGTATTATTGTGAAATATTTAAAAAACAGATATTGTATCTTTAAAAAGCTACATTCATATTTTTGTATATTTATATATGCATACCATGTATAGATTGATGGGGTCTAGCATAGTGGTTAATAATAAGGTTGTTTAAAATGGGAAATTAGTGGAATGCTGTGCAAAATATGATTAACTGCTATTTCTATCTGGTTTTAAGCAAACTTTCTCCCTACAGTGGGATCTTGTAGCACATAGAAAAACCTCAGTGAAAATCCATTGGGTCTGAGACATAGATAAATTATTATTTTGTTCTCAAGGAATTTCTGTTTTTCCACATAGTGTTTTTGTAATTAATTTGATTTAAACCAAAATTACTATCAGTTTTATGAAAATGTTTTATAGTTTATTTTTATTTTAAATAGTATTATATTTTCCAAAGTACAGTTTTTGGTAATTTAATAAGATTCCTTTGTGTGTGTATGGGTAGGTGTGTGCATGTGTGTGTGTGTACACACTGATTTTGAATGGCTAATTATCTTTACTTTCACCCTGCCTCAATAATACTCAACCACCCATATTCTGGATATTTTATATCAGTCTAAGTACAAATGATGTGTGACTTTACATCATGGATGAAGAAGACTAATTGTTATTGTTGGGTACATAAATCAGTGTTAAAATTTAATTTCAGAAATTGTGCTGATTGTGGAAAGCTAATGTGAGAGATAATGGTTAATGGAACTTTTGGATTATGGCTGTGTCGTTGGAGGTTACATAGATGCCAGAATGATAAATGCAGTGGAAATATTGCAAGTGTGTAATGAACAAGAATCACTTTTATATAATTGTAAAGCTTAGATCTTCCGCAGTTATGAGCAAAATAAACAGAAATCATGTCACCATTCTTCACCTGGAATTCTGAAGACAGGATTAATATTGGTACATTTGAACATTTTAAATAAATAGTTTTAAACTTTTATAGAACACTATGGATGTGCTTCTCAAACATCTGAAAGAAAATGAACACTTTAGATAATTTCTAGAAGCATTTTTTAGAAAGTTGATCAACAAATACTATAGATACATTCATCCACTTACTAGAAAAATTCCTTGTGGTTTGGGAAATTTTGTTTTGTTTTTCACTATGCCAATGATATAAAAAAAATCCCACTTTTAATTTGCGGTTGCAAGTACAAATAGATAAATTCTAATAGACACAGTTTAAAAAGTGGACATTTCAAATTATTAAAATAGCTGATTTATGAGTGTGTCATCCCCAAGAAAATCATGAGAATGTCCTGCAATCTGTCTGTTTTGTAGTCCAGATGCTTCACTAACTCTCTCTGTTTCATTGCAGTGTCCCCAATCCTCCATTTTCTTTGTCAAATATCATAGGTAGGAAATTATAAATAATACTAGAGGCCCGGTGCACAAAAATTTGGGCACTCAGGGGGGGGAGGGGGGTCCCCCTGCCCGGCCTGTGCCCTCTCGCAGTCTGGGACCCCTCGGGAGATAACGACCTGCTGGCTTAGGCCTGCTCCCGGGTTGCAGAGGGCAGGCCCAATCCCTAGGTGCAGCCCCTGGTCAGGCTCAGAGCAGGGCCGATTGGGGAGTTGGGGCGCCGCCCCGGCATCCTCAGAGCAGGGCGGATGGGGAGGTTGCGATGCCACCCTCAGTCACGCTCAGGGTAGGGCCGATTGGGGGATTGGGGCACCGCCCCCTGTCACACTCAAGGCAGGGTCGATGGGGAGGTTGCGGCGCCACGCCCTGTCACCCACAGAGCAGGGCCGATCATGGAGTTGGGGCGCTACCCCCTGTCATTCACAGAGCAGGGACAATCAGGGGGTTC
>NW_005353887.1:472546-516965 GCF_000412655.1 Myotis brandtii | reverse complement strand
TTTTTTTCTTTTTTTTATTTTATTCTGGGCCAGCTTTAGCTCTGGCTCTAGCTCTGAGGCTTCGTATCTGGTTTGTTTGCCGTTCTATAATCGAAACAATGTATAACTTCAGCTCTGAGATCCCGGCAGGCTGAAAGCTGGTTTCTGGGGTTTTGTTTAGCTTCTTATTTGCAACATAGTACATAGTTGCTTAGAGTTGCAACTCAGAGGCCGGCAAGTCAGGCGGGGAACGTTGGAGTCTGCAGTCACTGGAGCAAGCAAGCCTCATGTTCGCTTCCAGCTGCCTGGCTGCCGGCCGCCATCTTGGCTGACAGTTAATTTGCATAAGGATATGCTGATTAGCCAATGGGAAGGGTAGCGGTCGTACGCTAATTACCATGTTTCTCTTTTATTAGTGTAGATAGACTTCTAATGCTTAAAGAAACATAATTAGAGTCATTTGACAAAAGTAGACTGAAAAGCAAATGTTTAGTTCAATGCTATTTTCCCAACCCTACTTTGTAATTAAATGCATTAATCATTTAAATAATAATTCAAGATTTTTATTTATGTAAAGTATCACTTGAGCTTATAATATTCCTAAAGCGAATAATTCTTTTATTCTGATACATAATGGATTTTATTCTGATAAATAGTGGATTTTATGTCTTTGTTATGTCTAGTTAGATAGACTTTTTAATTGTTTATTTCTTGACAAATTATTTATCTATACTTTGTAAGTTGAAAAGTCATTTTTAAATTTGATCTCCAAAAGAGGGAAAATGCAAAGAATGCTAAATGATATTTTTTATTTCAAAATAATTTGTCTTCCTGGAATATTAGCATAAGCATATTCCTAGTGGAACAAAAAAAAATTGCCATTGCCCTAGCCGGTTTGGCTCAGTGGATAGGGCATCAGCCTGCGGACTCAAGGGTCCCAGGTTCGATTCCGGTCAGGGGCATGTACCTTGGTTGCGGGCACATCCCCAGTAGGGAGTGTGCATGAGGCAGCTGATCAATGTTTCTCTCTCATCAATGTTTCTAACTCTCTGTCCCTCTCCCTTCCTCTCTGTATAAAAACAATAAAATATATTTTTAAAAAATTGCCATTGATTTCTCTCTCTATTTATAACTTAACTAGAGGCCCAGTGCACAAAAATTTGTGCACTCGGGGGTGGGGGGGTGCGGAAAGTCCCTCAGCCCGGCCTGTGCCCTCTCGGGGGATGACCACCTGCTGGCCTAGGCCTGCTCCCCGGGGGATTGGGCCTAAGCTGGCAATCAGATATCCCTCTGGCAGCCCGGCAGCCCTCGGGGGATATCCACTTGCCAGCGGAGAGCAGACCTAAGCTGTAGTCAGACATCCTTAGCACTGCTGAGGAGGCAGGAGAGGCTCCCACCACCATCACTGTACTGGCAGCCATCAGCCTTGCTTGTGGCTGAACAGAGCTCCCCCATGTGAGAGCGACCTGACCACCAGAGGGCAGCTCCTGCATTGAGCATCTGCCCCCTGGTGGTCAGTGTGTGTCATAGCTGCCCCCTGTCACGCTGATCCCGGTGCTGGGAGGCCTAGCTGCTCCGCTGATCCCGGTGCTGGGAGGCATATTACCCTTTTACTATATAGGATAGAGGCCTGGTGCACGGGTGGGGGCCAGCTGGTTTGCCCTGAAGGGTGTCCTGGATCAGGGTGGGGGTCCCGCTTGGGTGCCTGGCCAGCCTGAGTGAGGGGCTGATGGCTGTTTGCAGCTGGTCACACCCCGTTCAGGGTGGGTGTCCCCACTGGGGTGCCTGGCCAGTCTGGGTGAGGGGCTAAGGGCCGTTTTCAGGCTGGCCGACTACTGAAGCTCCCAGCCTCTCCTTTTTTACTTTTTTTTTTATTCTGGGATTTATTTACCTTCTATAATTGAAACTTTGTTGCCGTCACTGGAGCTGAGAGCCAAGAGGCTCCTGCTCACTCCAGCTCTGTGGCCACGGCCTGCTGAAAGCAGGTATCTGGGGTTTGTTTAGCTTCTATAATTGAAACTTTGTTGCTTTCGGAGCTCAGAGCCGGGCCGCGCAGAGCCGGGCCGCAGCAGGTGGGGAACCTTGGCTTCCTCCATCACTGGAGCAAGCAAGCCTCCTGCTCACTTCAGCTGCATGGCTGCTGGCTGCCATCTTGGTTGGGTTAATTTGCATATTGTGCTGATTAGCCAATGGGAGGCATAGCAAAGGTACGGTCAATTACCATGTTTGTCTATTAGATAGGATTAGAATTATTAAACAGATTATTTTAGGTAAAGATTATTGTGTAAGTAAGAAACTCTTTATTACTTCTTCTAGGTCCAAGAAACCACTAGAGAGAATTACTTTTTGAAAAAAAAAACAACTTTGTGAGTTCTAAGATTAGAGTGAAAATTGAAGGAAGTGTCTTGTTCTTGGAAATAGGAATTAGCAAAGAATGTTGGTGTGCCATTGTTCTCTTAAAATCTAATATTTTACATAATTTTGAAATTATAGCAGATAACTATACTTCTCTTATAGCTTTGTGCATCAAATATAAAATTTTCACCAAGAAACATGATTTTCATTTATCTTTAATAATTTTTCTGCAAACTTACTTCCGTTTGCATGTTTTACTTATTGTTCAATATTCAGAATAGACTGAATGTTTCTACTTCTGTTCAAATTTAGCTATCTCATTTTTGTTTGCTGTGAAGTTTTGTAGAATAAAGTTCCTTTATAACCTCAATGTTAACACAGTTTTTTGGGGGGAAATATGTATTCGCTAACATTATATTCTTTTTGAAATTCTTCTATTTGTCACTAGAATAATTCAATGGTTCAGTTCCTACAGTTTTCCACTAAGACACATTTGATTTACAGTTTGATTTTGAGATCAGGAGACCTTTTAAGGACTCAGTAAAAAATAAAATATCTATATTCCCCCTTCTCAGGATTGACAGGCAATAAAGAAAGCAAAAGACTGTTGTGCTTATGAATCAGTATTTAATTGAAAGAATTACACATTACAAGACCATAATAATTATCCCTGTTTCATAAGATTGTTGAGAGAATAAAATTAGTAAAACTCTTTGAGCAGTGACTGCCACATAATAAATACCCACTAAATGGCAGCAATTACTGTTCTGCTTTTCATATCTTCTGCTTTTCTTTTTATCTTTTCAAACTTTTAGAGATAGTTTGAGTGTCATGTTGTTGGGAGATTTTACTATCTACACAGACTAGGTATCCAAGACCTAGCCTGATTCTTTAAGACCTAGCCTGATTCTAAATTGGACCTGAGGTGACAGATTTCAAATAGGACAATAAAATCTATTTAAAATCCATCATTGAATCTCAAAATTTCTTAAGTCCACATTTCATGTTACAGATGAATTTTTTTTAAAAAAAATTACTTCTTTTACTTATAGTCTTATTTACAGAGAGCTGTGCCTAAGGCCTGTAGGTGTTAAAGCTATTTTTCACATTTTTTACATGTCTGGGAGATCTTCAAATTAGATTTTGAATATCTCTTCTATGCTTTTAGACCATTAGCATTTCAAGCAACTATCCAAAAGAAACCAATTGATTAAGCAGAACTAAGCGTATTAGAGCTGCTTTACTAAGAAAGAATACATTCTTAGTAGTATCTCAAATGAGGGGGAAAATCCAATAAAAGTGCACACCATTTAATTTTTTTTCTTTCTTTTGGAAATGTTTGATTGATTATGAAGATTAGATATTTATAGAGTATGTACATAAGGACAGAACAATATTTCCAAAGAAGCAGAAAAAAGAGAGAGGAAAGAAAAGAAGTAACAGGGATCCAGCTTACAGCATGTATGAAGTCATCACTGTGGAGGATAAAAGAAGTGTTAGATTTAGGAAATACATTACACTGACACATACACAGAGCCACACAAAAGAATGTGTACAATAAGCTTAAAAAATAATTTTAAACTTTGTGAATCCATCAACCAACAATTCAACAGTCATGCTCATGACAATGTTCCCCAAAATGAACTCTGCAGTTTTAGATTGTACCGGGTGGAATTATGCTAGTTAGAGACATAGACACAGGAGTTAAAATATAAAATATAAATTGGATAAAGAGATGTGGTACATATTACTATGGAATACTACTCAGCCATTAGAAAAGAAATTCTGCCATTTGCAAAAGCATGGATGGACCTTGAGAATATTATACTAAACAAAATATGTCATTCAGAAAAATAAGCACCATATGATTTTAGTCACATGTGTGACATAAAACTAAAACTCATAGACCCAGACAACAGTATGGTGCTTCCCAGGGAGAAAGGAGTGCAGGGATAGTTAAGGGTACAGGTGACCAACTATATTGTGATGGAAGATGTGTTGACTTTGGATGGTGGGCACAAAATGCAATATACAGATCGTGTGTCATAGAAATGTGTGAAGCCTATATTATCTTATTAACCAATGTCACTCCAATATATTTAATATAAATAAATAAATAAAAATAAAAAAGACAAAGAATATAAAGTAATGTGGACTTAGAGGATAAAATAGATTAAGAAGACCACAATAAAATTTTGTTTGGCTGACCTCCTATTTTAAGAGCCTTGACAATACCTGGTGAAGGCTAAGGGAGAGAGAAATAGAGATAGGTAGAGGTGGGCAAGGGTGGGGGGGGTGCGGAGGGGATCACCTGCAATTACGTCAACATTAAAAATTTTAATTAAAAAAGAACCTAGCCTAAGACCAGGTAGGGGTCCTGACAACCCCCCCCCCACTCCAAGCAAAATGAAACTAAGTAGAATCAATAAAAACAAGATAGAGGACAGTCCTTATAAAGGTTTTCAGAGATGATTTGAGGTAAAGTTTGTGTAAAGGAATCAGGCTGACAAAAACTTGTGAACTTATGAGTGCTTGAAGTTAGACCTCTTTTTATTGACTCACAATGGGGAGTCATGAAAACAGACCAACAGGAATGTTGCAAAGAAAAGAACAGGTGTTTTTTCACCTAGGGTAAATGTTTTCAAATTTGATTAGAATTAATAAAAAAAGCATTCTCATTCCCAGAAGACAGAAACTCTGCATTTGGGAGACTAACAAAAAAAACTTTAAGTTTAGACCCAATGCAGGGCTTATGTGTTGCTGTGTGAGAGACTCCTGAACAGGAGACTTCCTTACCCTCAGAAGGACTTATTTCAAGTACAATAGCCTAAGTCACTTTGCATAGGGGTTTTGATGGAGTCTAGTATATCTCCATAATTTTTTACTATTGACCTCACAAAAGACCACAAAGAAGAAAACCTATTGATCAAGCAAAACGAAGTTTGTTAGACCTACTGGAATACAAATAAACAGACAGACAAACAGACAAAAAAACCCCACAAATACTACATTGCCATAGGTAATAGGTAGAGATGAGGCACAGTTTATGACACTATAGCTTTGCATTGATATGAACAACTAGTAAAATGAATGAATATTCTGAATTCTGAGTTATGAAACACAACATATTTTCCTGGTTTATGATTTTTTTCCAAAAAAATTTTATATAAAATAAGATGTTTAACTTTAAAGTAGATTTTACAAAGAGATAAGGACTAAAAAGGATTAAAGTAGAAGGATTTTTGACTTTCTAATCAACATAAATTTAGACATTGGTTTTCATAAGGAACATATAATTTTGTTTTTAGAATCAACCTTCAAAGATGTATTATTTTGAAAAGGGAAAAATTATTTTTATTCCATGGTCTTATATCTTTATATGAAAGCTTATAGGGTTTGGGGCAGGGGGTTGGCATTGTTGTTTTATTTGTGTATGCAACTGATTATGCAATAATTTTTTGCCCTTTACCTATGACAAAGAATATTAAAAAAATACTATTTTAGTTGGTTGAATTGATTCAGCCTGCTTTCATCAGAGAAGTATTTATTCATATATAAGTGAGAAGATCACTTATGACTCCTTTGTTAATTACATATAGAAGCCAATTTCCACACCAAAAAATATAAAGTACAGCCCTAACCAGTTTGGCTCTGTGGATAGAGCATCGGCCTTCGGACTGAAAGGTCCCAGGTTCGATTTCTGTCGAGGGCATGTACCTTGGTTGCAGGCACATCCCCAGAGTGGGGTGTGCAGGAGGCAGCTGATCGATGTTTCTCTCTCATCGATGTTTCTAACTCTCTGTCCCTCTCCCTTCTTCTCTGTAAAAAATCAATAAAATATATTTAAAAAATATGAAGTACAAACAAAAATAAACATTTTATTATGTTGATACTTACCCATAATTTAGTAAGATACTTTCCCTTTTGTTTGGATTTATATTTCCATATAGTATAAAAATCACCATGTAAATGCTCAAATATTGGCTTTTCTGACTAACATTAAAACCCTGTAAACCTGTAGGAAACAGCAGCAATGCAATGCCTCTCTTTTCTGGTGAAATTACTGGCCTCCTTCTCTTTGTTGGAAATAGATCCCCAAATCTCTTTTCATCTTTTGGTCATCCTTCCGTTGAGGACAATTACTTGACATTTTGTCTTTTTTCCCTTTGCATATTGCCCTCAAACTTACTTTGTGACAGTTCTCTGGACATCAATGCACAGTCAATCCAATGGAATAGGAGCAACCCAGACTAATTTCATTGCTGTCATTCAGTTACATCAAGGACCTACTCAGTCCCTTATCAGTGATCACCACATTGCTACCTAGGATGTAATCTAAAACCTTCAAACAAATTTCCTATTAACAGAAAAAAATGATGTATTTATGATCCTTTAGCTCCTAAGAATCATTGTGCTGTCAGAATATTAGGTAAACACACCCTAACCTGTTTGGCTCAGTGGATAGAGCGTCAACCTGTGGACTAAAGGGTCCTGGGTTCAATTACGGTCAAGGGCACATGCCTGGGTTGCAGGCTCGAAACCCAGTAGTGGAGCATGCAGGAGGCAGCTGATCAATGATTCTCTGTCATCATTGATGTTTCTATCTCTCTTTCCCTCTCCCTTCCTCTCTGAAATAAATTAAAAATTATGTAAACAATTGTAATTTGATTATAAATGTAAAGGTAAGAGAATTTCAGACTCACACAAATAATAGTTATACTCAAAATAATAGCTTCATGTAAAATTGCTATTACACTCTATACATATTGTTTGCTATCTATGCCATAACAAAATATCATCGACTGGGTACTTTAACCATAGAAATTTATTTGCTCCCTGTTCTGGAGCTAGAAGTTCACAATCAAGGTATCAGCGAGTTTGGTTTCTTCTGAGGCTTCTCTCCTTGACTTGCAAACAGCCGCCTTCTTGCTGTGAACTCACATGGCCTCTCCTTTGGTTACTCACATCCTACTGTCTGTCTGTCAGATGTCCTTTTATAAGGAGACCAGTCAGATTGGTTTGGGCCCACCCCAATGGCCTCATTTTACCTTAATCACCTCTTTAAAGGTCATATCTCCAAATACAGCCAATTCTGAAGTACTGGGGGTTAGGGTTTCAACATATAAATTTTGGGGAGACACAATTCAGCCCATCACAAACATTAGAAAGAATATAATGCCACCATCCATTTTCCTCAAAAAAGAAGCTTTCTCTTTGCTCTTAAATATTTACTCAGTTGCATCTCGTTCTCCTCAATAACCTTGAAATTAATTACATTTACATTCTAATAATCAATAGTAAATAAAATATTAAAATAACACATGTAAATATTTCCTTATCTGCAATTCTAATATCTCAAATGCTCTGAAAACAGATTTTCTGTCCTCCTCAAATGGAGGCACAGACTCATTTGGTAGCCCATACCTGAGTTGAACTAATATAAACCTAATTATAGTCATTCTTTTCCTCACTTAGCATGAACGTTTATAATATCTGCTATGGAAATATCAATGTGTTTGTACAGGCTGCTGCTCCATATTCTGGGTATATTAAAAAGATATGTTATATGTTATATAGTAGAAGCCCAGTGCATGAATTTGTGCATCAGTGAGGTCCCTTGGCCTGGCCTGTGGGATTGGGCCGATACCAACTCTCTGACATCCCCTGAGGGGCCCCGGATTGTGAGAGGACACAGGCCAGACTGAAGGACCACACTGGTGCACGATCAGGGCCCGGGAGGGACACGGGAGGTTGGCCACCTGGGGAAGGACTGTGGGAGGGCTCCAGGGTGTGTCTGGCCTGTCTCACTCAGTCCCAATTGGCCGGACCTCAGCAGCACGCTAACCTACGGGTCACAGCATCTGCCCCCTGGTGGTCAGTGCACATCATAGCAAGCGGTTGAGTGACCTTAGCAAAAAATAAAGGTCCTGTTTCTTTACCATAAAAAAAATTGAATTAACACTTGGTGAGTGCTTATCATTGTAAGCACTGTATTCATATTCACTCATTTAATTCTCACAACAAACTTTTGACTTGTACGATGTGTTCACCACCCAAGTCAAATCTTTCATTACCATTTATCCTCTTTAACCTCTTCTTTCTCTTTCTAATACTTTTTCCCTCTGGCAATCACCGTACTGTTGTTGGTGTATTAGTTGTTTTTTGCTTAATCCCTTCACCTTTCTCACCTGCCTCCCAACTCCCTCCCCTCTGACAGTTATCAGTCTGCTCTCTGTATCTATGAGTTATCCCTCTTAATTAGGTCCTGGTCACCATTGCATAGTTAACTTCTCAACCGTCCTGCTCCGCTAATCTATTACATCTGGAGGAGGGTGTGTGTGGGTCTTATCTTTCTCTGATTAAAAATAACGTACTGTAAAAGGAGATAAATGTCAGTAATACATAAAATTAAAATAGTTCTCTATGCAGATATCACTGATCCAATGTTTATCTGATCCATTGAATTTCTTAAACCAAATCATTGTCAATATGTGAATCCTTACATTAGCATGGCCTTTATTTCTTTTTTGTAAACTAAGAGGGAAGGAATCAGACAATATTCTGCATAGGAAAATTCATAATATACTTCTTGCTTTCCTTCCCATTTCTACATAGCATCAGGGGTAGACAATCACTAATAGGGCTCAGAGGAATATCCTTAACACAGTTGGGATAAAATATCAGGCCTCTTTGAATTTATATTCTAATTTGTAAGTACTTTAAAAGTGCCAGATCCAAAATGAGTAAATTAATGATATTTAGCAATTTTAACTTATCTGCCTAGTTAAAATTGATACCATTGTCAAACCAAATCTTGAGTGTTGTTAAAAAATTAAACTGTAGATTTACTTAATATTCTAGAAGTCCAGAATTTTAGAAATTAAACACATTTGTTAAAAAACGTGAGATCAGCCTTACCGGTTTGGCTCAGTGGATAGACTGCAGTGATGGCGAACCTATGACACACGTGTCAGAGGTGACACACGAACTCATTTTGGGGGTTGATTTTTCTTTGTTAAATGGCATTTAAATATATAAAATAAATATCAAAAATATAAGTCTTTGTTTTACTATGGTTGCAAATATCAAAAAATTTCTATATGTGACACGGCACCAGAGTTAAGTTAGGGTTTTTCAAAATGCTGACACGCCGAGCTCAAAAGGTTCGCCATCACTGGCCGAGAGAGTGTCAGTCTGCGCACTGAAGGGTCCCGGGTTGGATTCCGGTCAAAGGCATGTACCTTGGTTGCGGGCACATCCCCAGTGGGGAGTGTGCAGGAGGCAGCTGATCGATGTTTCTCTCTCATCGATGTTTCTAACTCTCTATCCCTCTCCCTTCCTCTCTGTAAAAATAAAAATAAAAATAAATCAATAAAATATATTATTTTTTAAAAAGTGGGGGGTAATTTGAAAATATTGTGCATATTGTATACTAGTATAACCTGTTGGTCACCTTTTACAAAAAAAAATGGAGAAGTATTTCATCTCTTTCTTTGCTTCCAGATGTAGCCTATTAAGATGTTGTTGATTTCTCCTCTAACAAGTTACATTTAATAATGCATTAGCTCTAGTTTACTTCTGGAAGTATAGGTCAGAAAGAATATTGAAAATAAGTAGTACCAAGTACAGAAATGTCAAAAAAAGACAGAGGTCAACAGCATCAGGGAAAACAAATAATCTTCTAGTTTTGTCTTGAAAAATTTATTACTAATCTTAGTGAATGACTTTTGATGGCATAAAAGAGGTGATAGCCATGTTGAAAATATTCAAGAGTTGGCAACAAGGAAATGAATGTGATAAGCATATTTAAGAAGCTGGAAAGTGAAAGGAATTTAAAAGAACAATGAGGCACTGCCTGGAGAAACATAGTAACTCCAGTATTCATTCATACAGAATTCATGCAATGTGAGGTCAAAGAAAACTGTAAATGATGTAGGTGCTAAGAGAGCCAATGGCTTCAATAGGACCATAAAATTAGTTGTAAAAACTTTATGTGTTGCAGACAAAGGTATCATCTGTGGCATAAAAATTCATTACGTTTTTCCTAAATGAGAAATGACTTTACATTAAGAAGTAGTGTAAGATAGTAAGCTTGTTAGACGGCATGTATTTTGGAGCTTTTATTTTTCCCCTTTATTGAATAAGATATTACAAATGTGTCCTTAACCCCCCAATGTCCCCTCATTCCCCCAATCCTGCCCTCACCCTCACCCCCTGTTGTCCACATCCATCACTTATGCTTATATGCATGCATACAAGTCCTTTGGTTGATCTTTCCCCCTTACCCCCACCCTCCCCTGCTTTCCCTCCGAGTTTTGAGCATCTGATACCAATTCTTCCCTTTGCTCAGCAGTATGATATTGAGCAAGTTTCATAACCTATCTATAGCGCAGATTCTTACCTCATGGGCTTTTTAGGAATAGAGGAAATGAGATTTTACATATGAAAATCATCTCAATGCCTGATGCCAATAAAAATAACCAATATGGAAGTTTTTTTAAAATATCTTACTTTATTTTTTATTTTTATTAAATTTATTAGGTGACATTGGTTAATAATATTATTTACATTTCAGATGTACAGTATTATACAGAGAAATTTAAATTATGTTACATTGTGTGCTCGCCATCCAAAGTAGTTTCCTTCTGTTACCATATAATTGACCCCTTTTACTACCTCCTTTTACCATTTTTAACCAGATTGTTTGTAGTGGTGTTATTGAGTTGTAAGAGTTCTTCATAGATATAGTGAATATATGATTTATAAGTATTTTTTCCCATTCTGTCAATTGTCTTTTCACTTTCTTGATAATGTCTTTATTTAATTTTCAATTGGAATTGATATATGATATTCAGGTGATATTCAGGTATACAACGTAGTGATTAGAGTTAGACATTTATGTAACATAAAGTAATCACCCTGATAAGTCTAGTACCCATCTGACACCATATATAGTTATTACATATTTTTTACTATATCCCCTATGCTGTACTTTATATACCCATTTTTATAAATGTTTCTATAAATGGAAATTTGTAGACTTAATTTCTCCTTTGTTTATCACCTATCTTTTCAATAATCCTCCCATCAACATGTTCTCTGTATGAGTTTGTTTCTGTTTTATTTGTTAGTTTTTTTAAATTTTATTATTATTATTATTATTTTTAGATTCCATATATAATTGAAATAATATGGTGTTTATCTTTGTCTGGCTTATTTCACTTAGCATAATACCTTCTAAGTCCATTTATGTTGTTACAGATAGCAAGATTTCAATCATTTTAATGACTTAGTAACATACCATTGTATATGTGTACAACCTCTTCTTTATCCAATCAATTATCTATCAATGGATACTTATATTGCTTTCATATTTTGGCTATTGTAAATAATGCTACAATAAAAATAGTGGTGCATATGTCTTTTCAAATTAGTGTTTTGGATTTTTTTCAGAAAATTACCCAAAAGTAGAATTGTTGGTTCATATAGTATAGTTCCATTTTTAATTTTTTTATGAACCTCCATATTGTTTTCCAGAGTGGCTATACCAATTTACAATCCTACCAATAGTGCATAAGGGTTCCCTTTTTTCCACATACTTGTTAACACTTGTTGTTTATTGCCCAATATTGATGTTTTTATTTTGTTTTATTTTAACATATTTTTATTGATTTCAGAGTGGAAGGGAAAGGGAGAGATAGAAACATCAATGATGAGAGAGAATCATTGATTGGCTGCCTCCTGCATGCCCCCCACTGGTGGTCAAGCCCTTAACCTGGTCATGTACCCTGACCAGGAATCAAACTGTGACCTCCTGGTTCATAGGTTATACTCAACCACTGAGCAGCACTGGCTGGGCCAATATGGATGTTTTTAATGCTGTTATTATCTATATATATAAAAGGCTAATATGCAAAGTGTCCCCTCAGGAGTTTGACCAGGAGACCGGGAGTCCGATTGCTTGTTATGATGTGCACTGACCAACAGGAGGTGGTGCAGAAGAAGACCCCGGCTGGCAGCCAGAAGGCCCCAATTGGCCTTGATAACCAGACAGGCAGAGGGACCCTACTTGTGCATGAATTCTGTGCACCAGGCCTCTAGTTTATTATAGTTACTATGACCTTACATTAATAAAAGACAGACGCCGAAACCGGTTTGGCTCAGTGGATAGAGCGTCAGCCTGTGGACTGAAAGGTCCCGGGTTCGATTCCGGTCAAGGGCATGTACCTGGGTTGTGGGCACATCCCCAGCAGGAGATGTGCAGGAGGCGGCTGATCGATGTTTCTCTCTCATCGATGTTTCTAACTCTCTATCTCTCTCCCTTCCTCTCTGTAAAAAATCAATAAAATATATTTTAAAAAATAAATAAATGAATAAATAAATAAAAGACAGTGGACTATCTCCTCCCTGAGTATAAATCCACTTACTTAGCACCATATCTCAAACTAAATGTTTCCAATTCAAGAAAAAAATTCCCAAGGAATCATCCTTGCAAAAATAGTGCTTCATGCATAGTTCTACTATGTTATGTTTATCACCTTGTACTGTGAGTCCTTTGTGTGTTTCTGCACCCATCTGTCATATAGACTGAGTTCCTAGAGAACACATTCTCATTCAGTAAGTACCCATAAAACATTGTACAGTTCCTGTATAGTAAGCACCAAGTAAATAATAAATGTCTGTTGAGTTAAACCTTGGGCCTTTTTAGGATCAGTAGAATTAGGTTTAGAACATCTGTGCTAGTTCTTTTTTTTTTAAAGATATATTTTTATTGATTTTAGAGAGAGAGGAAGGGGTAGGGAGAGTGAGATAGAAACATCGAAGGGAGAAAAACATCAACAGTTATTGGCTGCCTCCTGTATGTTCCCTGCTGGGGATGGAGCCCACAACCCAGGCATATGCCCCGACCTGGAATCAAACCAGTGACCTCATGGTGCATGGTTCAATGTTCAACCCCTGAGCCACACTGGCCAGGCTAGATATTTTCTATATAGATAATTCATTCCTTTTGTCTTTTTTGTATTTAAAAAATATATTTTGGTTTGGTTTATAATTAAATATTGAAATAAAGTGAATAAGTATATTAATTGTATTTATTTCCAGTATAACTTACTTAAAGAGATAGATGCTCATAATGGTTAATCACATTTTAGTTGAATTTGAGGGATAAAAATTTGAAATAGTGAGAAATGTAAATATTTACAAAGCCTCAATTGTGGAAAAAATATAATGTAGTTGATTTTTTAAAAATTTGCCAAGTTTTATAATTTCAAAGCTGGTGATCCAAGTGAATTTTAAAGTGTATTTATGGACTTTTATGATGGGGCTTATTCACTGGTTAAATTGCCCATTATCCTTCATCAAGATGAAATTATGCAAGGTCTTCAGGACTCATTGGCATCTAAAATGACCCTCCTGAACTGCAATTTTCTTATGAACAAATAATGCTGATTCAGGTGCAGAGTAGATTAACTGATTGCCCATAGTAAACCTGTGCATGTAAATGCAGCAGATAGATTTTGAAATGACATAGTTAAATGGTGTTTAAACTAATCTGTGATGATTAGGGATAGATTAAAATGACACATAAAGTTCATTAGAATTAGCATGTAGGAAATGGTCATGAAGCAAAAAATTATGGACAAAACAGGTATTTTTTTCTAATTCCCACTAATAAGATACAAGTTGAAAAATAAGGGAAGAATTTTAATTTTAATAATAAAACGAAGATTATATTTATTTTAGGAGGACATAATTTGTAGATTTTTAACTGACAAAATAGCAGGAATAACTCTTCTTTTTCAACCTGCCAGTGCTGCCCGTGTGAGTTAATGTCCTAACTTCGTGAGTAGTCTGTAATAAAAAACATTAAACCGACTGGGCCCTTTTCCCAGAAAATCACTGAAGCAAGAAATTCATGCATCAGGAGAAAAGAAAAGAGAAAGTGAGAAAAAAAAGAAGACACTAAAATAAAATTTAAAAAAAGGGAAGAAACCTAGATGGCCAAATTTAATGGGATAAGTAGAAAAGCTGGATGTTTTATAGGCAGTCTAATAAAATTGCCCTTCCAACTCGGGAAGGACTTACACTCAAAGCATAAACCAGAGTTTTTGGTTATAAGAGGGAAATTGAAGTACACCTTATTTCATGAAACTGCATGGACATAATTTTATAGCTTTGTTTTTTTCATCCTAAATGTAGTTTTAAAAGTTTTGTTCTGGGTACATCTGAGGTATTCCTATCATCCACCTAGTTTTCAAAGCCATTTTGTGGTTAAGCCTGTGCCTATAATTACTATGGACAGTTCTGAACAAGTTGAGGGTGAGTCCAGTTCTTAATTGGGGTCTCCTTATTCAATTACAATGTTTCCTAAGACCCTGATCCTGGCCTTTAGCCCTCCCTCTTTGTCCTGGGTACCCTCATCCTCTTGGATGCCTGTAACTGACTACATGCTGATGGTTCCTGAGTCTCTCCCTAGTCCAGGTCTCTCCCCAGTGGTCGGCAAATTGCGGCTCGCGAGCCACATGCGGCTCTTTGGCCCCTTGAGTGTGGCTCTTCCTAAGCCTTAGGAGTACCCTAATTAAGTTAATAACAATGTACCTACCTATATAGTTTAAGTTTAAAAAATTTGGCTCTCAAAAGAAATTTCAATCGTTGTACTGTTGATATTTGGCTCTGTTGACTAGTGAGTTTGCCAACCACTGTCCTAGACCATTGTCTATTCACTTATCACACACTGATCCTTAAATCTTCTTTAACTTTTAAACGAATGTCCAAATACAATGACTTTATTATCATTATCTTTGCTTTCCCCTCCCCCATAAGCCAGTTCCTTCTGCTCTTTTTTTTTTAATTTCATTTAATGACATGACTTCTTATCAGTCATTCAGTCCAGAAAACATAGAATCGACATTTCTTCTTTCTCCCTCACGTTCCACATCCTCAAGGTCATTCCACAGTCTCCACTCTACTTCAGATTTATCTCTTCATCACATTTCTCCTGTCTATCCTATTTCCAATGAGTACATTTGGATATTCATCACCTCTCGAGAGAGCTATTATAATGACCTCTTAACTGGTTCTCCAGCTTCTTCGTTCTGTCCTCCACACTGCTGACTGAATATAATTATGAGCATTCCTCTATAAAACATGTTACTATCTTCCTGTCGCACAAAGATAGGGGCTAACCTTCTTAGCACATCAACCAAGACTTTAGCAAATAGGTCTTAAATTACCATCTTAGAAATATCCAAATTTCCTCATTTTTTTTCTTCAGTGAAACTATAATGAGGGAACTTTATTTATTTAAGACCCAGTACAAAAGGCATTATCTTCAACAGAGTGAACTCTCTTTTTTGTCACATATTTAGAATTTTTCTTACTACTATTGTAGAAATAATATTTTTATAGTAATTGGCCAATATGAGTGAGGTCTGCTAAATCCAGAGCTTCTCTAGCATAGATTTTGCCTTTTACATCTTTGCAATCTTCAGAATTTGATTCAAGTGTCTAGAACACAGGAGCTACTTAAAAAAACATTTGCTGATGAATGAATGCAGGATGTTTTGGGAAGTTCTGCATTAAAAAGATGGCCTTCTTGAGGTTTGAAGGAATTACCACTAGATGTCACTACCACATTTCCAATAGCAGTTTAGGAGTCAAAAACTAATCTTTACTGAGTACCTACTATGTGCCAGTATCTTTTTAATAATTCTGTAAAATAAGTATTATTATCACAAGTATACCTTGAAGACATATGCTTAGACTGATGAATAGGTCATACAGCTAGTATGATATAGAGGTGAGATTTAAATCTACATGGGTTTGCTATCAAACATGTAGTTTTCCCACAGTGGCAGCTACATTCTATTTCTTTTCTTATGATGAACTTCTGAAATCTAAACTATAAGTGCTATATGCTACCTTTTTAAAACAAATTAAATCTTTATTGACAAAATATGCTATTATTGGGCTAGACACTTTTTAAGATCTTTGGAGTTAAAAGTCAGTGACTTTGTTTCTCTATTACACTTTTCCTGAATATAAAACAAACTACCATTCAGTAAAATCTTTTTAATTAAACATAGAATATGGGTTTTGAACAGTAGTAGTTTGATTTATACTAACATACTAGTATTTATTTCAGTTGACATTTGGAAATTTATGTCTACTGTTTATGGTGATACATTTAGTAATTTGGACTGCACGCATGAATAACATATAGTCCCTACCTTCAAAGAGCTTATAAACCTATAATGTATCCTTGATTCAAAGTCAGGAACATCATGATATTCTTACCGTGGGGTGTATTTAATATGAGTACCTAGAGATACGAATCAATTTGATAATGTGACTTTATCTATTTTTGGATCTTAGATACTTAGAAGTACATCTCTAAGTGGTTGAAAGTCCACTAGTTCCTGACTGCTTACTCCAGATGTTACCAGACGTCATATATATATAATATATTTTTCTTTATTTTAGAGAGGAAGGGAGAGGAAGAGAGAGAGAGAAACATCAACGATGAGAGAGAATCATTGATTGGCTGCCTCCTGCACGTCCCTTTCTGGGGACCGAGCCTGCAACCCATGGTTGCACCCTTGATCAGAATCAAACCTGGGACCCTTCAGTCCACAAGCTGGCGCTCTATCCACTGAGCCAAACCAGCCAGGACACCTTATATTTTTGGATACAACTCTGCCTTTAGAGTCCCAAGTAAGATCCAGAGCTTGATGAAATATGCACAGGTGTGGACAGAAGTATGTTTACAGTTGTCCATATGGAAAAAGATGTGCAGAATATGATTATTTCAATAGCTTTATTAACTCAAAGGAATGCCACAATGGCACAGTAAATCTACGTGTTCCCACTCCCATATTTTGGGAGTTCCAGTCAGAGCATAGTTATAAGGAAGCCACTGGGCTGCTTACATCTGAAGGCATGCACTTGAGTGATCCCATGGTCATGCTTTACCTCCCTGTGCAGAAGTGGCTCCAAAGCACATCCATTATACAAATGGCAGAAAGATGAAAGGGAGGGAGGGGGCTCATGGATCTCCATAAAGTTTATAGCTTCTCTTTGGATTAGTCGGTTTCAATACCGTATCAGACTACTTAAACTTTCTTCCAAACTCAGTGGTGGTGGTTAGTATTTTGCTTTTGCTACTGTTAATTATGTAATGGAGTTAAACCCCATCAACTAATTTAAAATGGTATATTTATGTGCAACATGATAATGTTCTCTATTGCTTTTTAAAGAGAAGGAATGAATGTAGTCATGGAATCAGACTATCTGCCTCTCTTAATATTTAATATGTGGTATGTAAAATTTAATTATGTCATTTAAAAGTTAGAAATATAAAGAGAGGATATATACTCAATGTATTTCCAAAATTAGAAATAATTTCAATCCCCTCTTAAAATGCATAAAGAAAAGCTTAATGTAAAGTGAGCAATAAATTATTATTTCTGCAAAAAGACATATCTCTTTAGAAATAGGCAAAAATACCCCTCAACCTTCGTCAATATTTGCATTAAATTAAGAGAGTTTTAAATTATCTGAAGTCATTAACAACATGTTTCTTAAATAAAATGTCCCCAGTTTTTACTCCTTTCTTAGTAGAAAACAGCATCAATTTATACTTTTAAAGCACGGATAAACCTTAGACAAATGCTCTGTGTACATATGCCTTCCATCTGTAACTTTTTACTTTTGCCTGGCACAGGGTACATACTCAAAAAATTATTTATGGGGATGTTGAATGTGTGAATCAAGAAACTTAGAGGAAGATTTGATGGTCGCTTATCAGTTTTCTTCTGCTCCCTCACGCATCCCTGGCATTTTGCCCTGAGAAAACACAGGGGAAGCTCCAGGAAGCCATAGGGCATCGGTTACACACCCTGATTGAGTATAAGATGGCAGGGCAGCTTGGCAATAAGAGAACATGGCCTATGGACCCAGGAACAAATCCCAGCTAAGTCACTTACTAGCTCTTTTAACAGCAACAACAAAGCCTAAGAAACGGTGTTTTAGTTTTCTCATCTTGAAAATGGAGGATAACTGTATCTACCTCATAGGGTTATTGTGAAGAGTAAATGATCTTGAATAGGTAAGGCCCTTAGAACAATATTTAGCTTTTTATAAATGCTTTAGAGCAGCGGTTCTCAACCTGTGGGTCGCGACCCCTTTGGGGGTCGAACGACCCTTTCATAGGGGTCGCCTAAATACATCCTGCATATCAGATATTTACATTACGATTCATAACAGTAGCAAAATTACAGTTATGAAGTAGCACCAAAAATAATTTTATGGTTGGGGCTCACCACAACGTGAGGAAGTGTATTAAAGGGTCGCGGCATCAGGAAGGTTGAGAACCACTGCTTTAGATGTTTCAGTTGTTGCTATTGCTGCTGATGCTTTGTTATTGCTGAAGAAGATTGAACCTTTTTAAAGTTAGAAACAAACTATCAAATATGTTTCCTGGTTTTCTCCTCAAGTGATAATCAAAACACAGGATTCCATTTTATTTCAATTTGCATAAAAATTAGATGTACTCAGTGGGAATTTTGAGAAGGCATTCTTGTTTGTTCATTTGTTTGTTTTGTCTTAATAATTCCAAAGGAAAAAAGTTTAAAATGATTTTACCTAAACATAAATGAGAATTACATTAGCAATTTTTAATAGTTCATTATATTTTTTAGTTATTTTAATATAATCAACTTTTTTATTTGTTTGTTTTAAAGAAAAATATGAGTACAAAGTCTGTTTGTGAGTTTGTCAGTGAATCCTACCTAAAATAAATGGTGACAGAAGGAGGATAGACTTTGAGTGGTGAACACATAATACAATATACAGATGATGTATTATAGAATTATACACTTGAGACCTATATCATTTTATTAACCAATGTAACCCAAATAAATTCAATAGAAATATTAAAAGGAAAAAGAAACCTTTTGCATTCAGATCATGAGCCATACAAAGGCACTACTTGATGGCAGAATGTCCTAATTGCATGTAAAAAGCTTTTAGTACTAAGCGGACAGATTGATACAATAAGGTAACATTCATTACTGCAACATACATTTATTTATATAAACTTTGGTTCCATATAAATGAGTCTTGACCCTTCGCAAGACTAGAAAAACAATTGGAAATTGTGAATATGATCATTGAATGTGAAAGCTTTCAGAGGCTTCATAGTGTGACGCCTACACCAGTTAGCCTGGGTTCAAATCCGTACTTAACTTCTTTTTACTATAGCTGTTGAATTGGCCTTACGCCAGGTAAACTTCTCCTTGGGTCAGAGTCCTTGTCTAGTTCCCACCGCAGGGTTACTGCAGATTACATAGCTTATATTAATAAGACTCTTAGAATAGTACCTGATGCAGAGTAAGTGCGATGTAAGTGCTTAAGTGAATGCATAGAAGTACTTTATTGCATAGTCATTTCAGTGGAGTTGATAAAATGAGATCAAAACCATCTTTTAAAGATTTGTTAGTGGTTCATCAGGTGTTTCATAGAGTGTTGCAAAGTCAAAGCTCTGAAAGGTACCTCACTATGGTAACTTTGTCTCTAAGGAGGAATTTTATGTAGTCCCAATCAACCAACACTATGAGACAGAATACAAGGATCAGTTTTGTGATGTTAACCACACTTAAAAAAAATCCTGGCTTTGCTACTCTTCAATTATATGGCCTTAGTAGACTTACTTATTTTCTTTAAAACCTATTTTCTTGTTTTAGTTCAATAGTAAGAACAGAAAAAGATTATTTGTAATTAGTTTCATCCATATTTACTTTCTAACAAAATTCAAAAACTTCTGTATTACCCAAGTGATTAAGTCTTGCCATCTTTGATATTTCAAAATGTAAGCCACGAATCTGTTATAAAAGTTGTATAGTTATATGTATTATATATTTATATATTAGATAATATTACTATGTATTAGTTAACAAAACATTAGCATTATGTATATCTAATAAATATTTGTTTTCTTATTGGTATCTCCAAGATTCAATATTTTCTTCTAATCATTAATATTCTGCTAGGGAGAGATGCTTGCAATTACATGTATGGATACTCTAAAAATAAAAGTTTACATTTTAGAAAATGCTAATTAGTGACATATCTGTTTTTCTTCTCCTTTGTAGTAATCTGTTTAGGGAAGTAGTAACAACTGTAGTTATAGGTACTAATCTTAGTTCTTTTTAGACTGGATAGCTTCATAGGAAACAAAAGCATTGAATGGAAAATAAACTTTTATGGATAAACACCTTTTCATACATCCCCAAAGAATGCCTTCTGTTTATATGAACAACAGCTCCATTCGTAATTATACTCCAGTGTTCTTTTTGTCTATTTTGCATAATTTCTAACTTGCAGCTTTCTTGTTGCTATAAGTGTAGACTATCATTTTGAAGATGAGTACTTTGATCAACTCTTTCCAATAGCTTTTTTTTTATATAGAAGATGTTTTCTGTAGTGAAATTTAGGTAAATTGTTCAAATTTAGAAACCTGGATAAGATAGCCTCATTTCCTCCACAGGCAGTCTAGGTAAGGAAATATGCTCTGGGGTTCTCAGTGAAGGTGCCAGCCAGTGTTTAAAAGATAACTTAAATTTCCTTATTTAAAAGATATGAGAAGTGAGCTATTGAAGTTGTAATCTGCAGTTTTGATATTCATGTATAAAGGGGGGCAGATGTTCTTTTCTGCTAACTCATTTCCATAATACACTGTATTCAGAGATGAATATGCTTACTTTCAAGCCTTGGCAGAAGGTCTCCGGAAAACATTGCTTAAGCTCCATTGGTGAACAAAGGAGAGGATTAGCCATTTAAAATGTATTGTTGTTCTTTCAACCTTTTCTTATCCTCTCCCCTCTTAAAATCTTTCTTTGATTTATAGTATTAATCCTAAAATGAACTACCATTTTAATGTATTTTCAGACAAATTTACTTACACATATATAACATATATGGCCAGTGTCACATCCCTGAGAATAATCTTAGACCACCTTTTAACATTCATCTTCACTCACATTAATAGAATTTATAGAGCCTCTACGTATATTTTTGATATGAGAAAAGAGGATAAAATAATTGTTTATTAACATATTCAAAATATACTTTCTATAAACAAAAGGTTAGCCCTGGCTGATGTGGCCAGTTGGTTGGAGTGTTGACCAGTATACCAACGGGTGGTGGTTTTGATTCCTGGTCAGGACACATACCCAGGTTCAATCCCAATTGAGGTGCATGTGGGAGGCAACCTATTGATGTTTCTCTCTCACATTGATGTCTCTTTTTCTCTCTTCCTTTCTCTCTCTAAAAATTAATAAAAGCAATATAACTATTTAAAAAAATAAAATGAAATAAAAGGCTGGTAACTCTAGATGCTAGCTAATAAGTCATTTATATTGATTATCTGTGTAGAAATATAATAAACAAATTTATAAATATGTACTAGTATACAGTAGATTAATAAGACTGCTTTCAAATTTTATAAAGATACCTAGATATATAAATTAATTGATATCTGGTAGGTAAGTAGATGAATAGATGTGTCCATTGTGAAATTTACATTTATAAATTTGTGTGTATAGCATGTTTTAAAATAGAATTCCTAGTTAGTATACAATGAAAATATTAGAAGAATGTACTAGGGACTGGGGAAATTTAGAAAAGTTTAGAATGTCCGTACTTCATGGAATTCTGTAGATTATCTAGTTTCACAAATAATTTCAGAAACAACAAAACAGACCTGCACAACTGAATTTACATTATGACTAAAATAGTTTAAACTTATTTCAATATAAGTGATATTATAAGCTATATGTTGAAATCAGGGGACATTATTTGCATTATTTAATAATTTGCATAATCATTTTGATATTATATTGAAGGATCAATGATCAGTTTTCATCCACTAATTCAGTATTATTAAAATTTTGCTATAATCAAAGAACTCTGTTAGAATTAAATAAGCTTTTGAACAGGATGGTTGACCACAAAAAAGTATAGTTGGAACAAAATTTGGTTCATGGAGGTAATACATGAGGCAGGCTTCAGGTACAGTTTCACTATATAATTTTCTATTTCATCGTATATCAACATGGTGATGATGAAAATATTAAGACGGTGGGGGGTGGAGTTAACATGAAGGATCGTTTGACCCATCTTAGAGACTAGTCCGATGTTACTTGAAAGAAAGAAACAAGGATGGTTGCAAGGTTTTAGGTCTGATAGAACTAACTGTGTGACAAATATAAGGAAGCTCAGGGAAAAGCTTAACTGTAGCATGATAGTTTAGTTTTAAACTTTTCTTCCAGATGAAGGAATACCTGTGAAATTCTCACTGGTTCATTGATTATAGGAATCTTTCAGGAGACAGAACAACTTGGGGAAGTCATCATCAGATAAGGGGTAGTTTAATCCAGGAGGGAAATTGAGATCTTCAGGGTGTAGCAAAAAATACCAGATCACTATGGATGAAGCTTTGACTATATTTAAATGTGTGGGGTGAGCAGGAAGAGAAATCTGAGATGGAGATAGGAAAATAACCAGAAAAAAACAAAATAAAATCAAAACGGTATAGCAAATAGGGGAAAGGTTTCAAGAGGAAATAGAGAGTACCTCACAAACATCTGTTCCTCCTTTTGTATTTTTTAAAAATTTATCTTTATTGTTTTAAGTTTTACAGATGTCTCCTTCTATTCCCCCACTTGCCCCCTTCACCCCACACCTGTCTCTGCTCCCAGGCCTATTGCACTATTGTCTGTATCCATAGATTATGCATATAAGCATATAAATACTTTGGTTAATCTCTTTCCATCTCTGCCCCCTTCACTCCAAGATTCGTCAGTCTGTTCCATGCTTCCTTGTCTCTGATCTATTTTGGTTGCCATTTATTTTGTTCATTAGATTCTATACATGAGTGAGACTATATGATACTTGTCTTTTTCTGAGTGGCTTATTTTGCTTAGCATAATACTTTCCAGGTCCCTCCATGCTGTCTCAAAAGGGTAAGAGATCCTTCTTTTTAACAGCTGCATAGTATTCCATTATATAAATACTAGTGACCGGGTGCATGAAATTCGTGCACATTAAAAGGGAATTAATTAGAGGAAATATTTTAATATTGCTATTTTCCCTTTATAATAGAAGTGTCAGAGATGAAAGAAAATCTGTAAAATGTGTATGAAAATCTTCCTCATGTCAGAGTCTGGGGCACGCTGTGGGACCCAGAGTCAAGTCCCCACCTGCCCACATGCGCCTCGAAATCATGCAAGACCCAGACCTGGCCAGCCCCACCCCCGTCCAGCCCTGCTGGGCGGGGGGCGCAGCCTCAGGGCCCCGTCAAGCCCCACTGGGCAAGGGATGCTGCCTCACGTCCCCTGGCCCGGTGCCAAGGCAGGGGGCATGGCCTCAGGTCCCCCAGCCTGGGGTGGGGGGAATGGCCTGAGGTCCCCTGTCAACCCCACCAGGCGGGGGGTCACAGCCTCAGATCCCCCACCCTGGCCCAGTGCCACACAGCCTCAGGTCCCTGCTTATCTCTCGTTACGGGAACCCTGCCTCCGCTGTGGGCGCAGCCATCATGACAGAGTGAGGGTCAATTTGCATATTACCTCTTTATTATATAGTATACCACAGCTTTTTAGCCACTCATCTACTGATGGACACTTGGGCTATTTCCCAATCTTAGCTATTGTAAATATTTCTGTAATGAATATAGGGGTGCATGTATTCTTTCTGATTGGTGTTTTGGAATTCTTAAAGATATATTCCTAGAAGTGGGATCACTGGGTCAAATGACAATTAAATTTTTTATTTTATTGAGGAAACTCCATACTGTTTTTCATTGAAATAGAAAAATCTTTCTATGTCTCCCTCTCTCTCTCTCTCTCTCTCTCTCTCTCTCTTTCTCTCTCTCTCTTTCTTTCTCTCTTTTCCCCACCCCCCATTCTTACTTTGAAAAGTGCCATACAGAAATGGATGTTTAATAAAAGTGCTTTGATGTTTAATAGTTGAACTTTCTTAACCACCCTGACATACGTATTATATAAAGTATTATATAAAGGACAAAACCCCTTTTGTCCTCCTGTGGGGACTTTAAATGTCCCTTTTACCCATGCTTTCTATTGGAGATTTATATTATCATCAAACTAAATAATCCAAATTTTGCTTGTAACCTTTTTCTTACTATCACCTATTTGATGATTGGTTTCTTGATGGCAAAATAATAATGAAAAATGACTTTTGTTCCTAGTCTACATTCCTGAATATTAATAGTACTTCTACTATAGATCAGTTTGTCAGAGTTCTGACACCTCCAATGGTAGACAGAGTCGACCATTAAGACTCTATTTGCTGTGTCAGCTGAATAAGTTGTTAGCTAAGAGGGAAATGTTCCATTTTTTCTCCCTTTTATAGTAGAAGAGTATGACTATTAATTAGTTTTATCATTTTAGAGACAGGTGACATAGCATATGAATAAAATGAAAATATTTCACTTGGATTATGTATTATGTCTCCATTAATTAAATGAAATCTTTCTTGGTTTTCATAATATATATTAATATTATTATCTAATCATAAATATTGAGTATGAGCTAAAATGTATATGCTTATTTTTTTAACTTTTAGAAGAGTTTATACCAAGAAATATTTTTAATACAATCCTTTAAAAAAGAAAGTACTTTAAAAAATACTTTATACTAGCAATATAATTGCTTTCAGTTATTGAGAAAATTTTGGTATTATACCTATTTACTTTTTCATAGATAGATTAACTGCCTTCTTCTCCAAAACAATCACTTTAATAAGATATGTTTTAAAAAATATTTTTAAAAATGTGTTTTTATTGATTTTAGAGAGGAAGGGAGAGGGAGAGAGAGAAACATCCATGAAGAGAGAGAATCATTGATCAGCTGCCACCTGCATTGGGGATCTAGCCTGCAACCCAGTCATATACCCTGTCAAGGCATTGAACCTGTGACCTTCAAATTCATAAGTCAACACTCAACCACTGAGCCACACTGGCCAATGGGTCAGCTAGGCTTAAGACATTATTTTAACTTTCTTTCCCGGCAAAAGTAAGTTCTTTCAAAAAAGAAACTATATGTAGTCATTGCTAGGTCATTAGAATAGCATCTAGGAGTTTCTAAAGTTACGAAGTAAATGGTTATTTATTTTTCCTTTTTGCACTTTAAAGTGTAGCACAACCCACAGGTGTTTTTCTGGTTTGTTTTTTTTTTAGCCTGTTTTTGCATAGAATACAGATAAAAACAAACATTTTATTTATATTTAACATGATAAAAGCAGATATATTTGAAATGTAAAAATGTACCCAAACTTACTTTTATATAATACAAAAGTATATGTATAATTGTTAATGTTTAATATTTAATTAAAGCTATTATAGAAAAAATACTCTTTACTTTTCTTCTTGGCTTTTAAATTTGATTTCTGTTTCCTTTTTTTTGTCACTCATATAAATATGGATTACCCTTTCTATTCAAAGTGATTGGAAATCCATTTTGGAAAGTAATTAAGACTTCCTTACCTACATTAATTTCTATTTGGTTTGTTTTTACATCCACAAATAGATAATTTCTAACTCTACTGTGATTCACTATATATAGCATATATAGTATATGTATATAATATCATCATTCCAGTCCATTTTACATGTAAAAGATCATTTTGTCAGAATATTCTATCTTATTTCTGAGATAGTGAAGAAGATATCACTTATGTGATTTGGTTATCCCCCAAAATTACTTAAAATTTTTGAAGTTATTTTGTAATATATTAAAAGGATATTTCACTTTGAAACGTGGAATTGAATTTGGATTCTGAGGGACTAATTTTGATTCAGGAATATATGTGTGTTTTTAAAAGTACAGTAATAACACATGAGTCATGATTGGTTAAAATTTACATCCAAAAGTCAAATACTAAGTACTAATGGGTCCCTTGACAATTTTGCTGAATCTTAACCTAATCCCTGTTAACTTTGCTGACTTGTAGATACAAAACTAATTATTAACTGAAGTTAAGATAATTTACTATTACTATTCATTTGTTGAGCTTAATGGAAACATTTCTTTGAAGGTATGTAATTCATTACTGATGTATAACATACTATTTCAGCGACTTGACAGTTTTTTTCTTACTCTTCCACATATCTTGAGACCTCAGTAATGTACAACTTGGAAAACAACATGCAAATATCAAGCATATTTTCTCTTAGAAATTATTTCAAAAGATTCCTATTTTTTTAATTACACAACCAAACAAAACAAGGAGCATGAGAAAACCTATCAAATATAATTTATGGCAAGTGATAACCACAACCCAATCACTACAAATATGGCTCATATACTTTTGGGAGAGTTTTTGGCCTTCTTATTCCAAAGAGATAACAGTACATTTAACAAATTACCAAGAACAACACAGACAAATAATAATTTTTTTCTGTGTGCCTGCCCCTGACTTATCATGTTAGGAAAGAGAACATATATAAAAAGGATGAGGATCTGACCAATCTATCCTCTTCTCCAATAGGCACATAGCTACCAAATACAGGCCAGGTCTGGACATGTGAGAAAACAGATCTCACCTTGAAGGCTATGGTATTGATTGACATAATAGAATGGATCATTTTAACTTATTAAGGAAGGATGTTTTATTACTTTAAATGACTTATCTAAATGTGAGGAGAAAATTCATGGGATCTGGCGAAATTCTCATACAGACCAGAAGACTTCTACTCCATTGAATGAATATTAGAGGACAATAGGATAAATGACAGTTGGACCTTTATTATGCTGCTGTCATGCTTGTTGAATTGTATCATTTTATTAAAACCAAGTCTATTTTATTTCACCTCTTTTACTACATCTGTGCTAGTGAATAACCCATGAATTTTATAAACAAACTAGAGGCCCGGTGCATGAAATTTCTGCACTTGGTGGGGGTCCCTCAGCCTGCATTGCGAGAGGGCGCAGGCCAGGACGAGGGACCTCACTGGTGCATGATCGGGGCCGGGGAGGGACATGGGAGGTTGCCAGCCAGGGAGGGACCGCAGGAAGGCTTCAGGGTGTGCCCGGCCCTTCTCACTCAGTCCTGATGGGCCAGACATCAACAGCAAGCTAACCTACCAGTCGGAGTGTCTGCCCTCTGGTGGTCAGTGCACTTCATAGTGAGCAGTTGAGCTGCCTTAGCATATCATTAGCATAATCCACTTTGAATGGTTGAATGGCCAACTGGATGACCGGACACTTAGCATATTAAGCTTTTATTATATAGGATTGATTTTCTTTCAAATAGCATTGTTTTTATAAAATATTTCACATTTTGTCTCATTATTCCCTGGTAGTTTGATTAGATTCATCAAGCATTATAACTAAGAAACATATTTCATTGAAGGATTTACTCATGATAAAATATACAAAAGAATCAGTAAGATATTTACCAAATATTTTAATTTTTTGTTGTAATCCAAATGCTTCTCTAGAAATCAGAACTTTGACACGAGTGTAGTCATTTTACTAATAAATAAAGGAAGATATATATATATATATATATATATCCTATACAATAAAGAGAATATGCAAATTGACCGTCACTCCGCCACAAAGATGGCTGCACCCACAGCAGAGGCCAAGTTCCTGTAATGAGCCTTAACAAGCAATCAGCAGGGACCTGAGGCTGTGCCCCTGCCCTCTTGTGGGTGGCGGCTCGCTCCCACCTTCTGCAGAAGCCGCTTGGCTCCCTTGGAAGCAGTGCAGCTCCCTCCCGCCAGCTCCTGCGGAAGCAACAGGTGGCCTACTGTGTGCGCTATCGTGCAATGGGCCACTAGTTTAATATAAAACAAGATAGTCACATGGGTATTCAATGAAGTGATTAAGACATTTAAATGTCTCATGTATAGCATGGAATCAGGAAGCCTAGAGTCTGATGCAGTTTGACAGACTAGGCATCCTCTAAATATTTTTTTAATTTTATAAATCCTGACTTTGGCTCTAGGAAAGTTGCTTAATCTCTCAGTGACTTAGTTTTCTTATCACTAAATGCATTTGTAGGATAGAGACTTTTTTTCTAGGATGACTATATAATACCCTTAATTCTCTTCTCTTACAGTTATTGTCATATTAGTTGAAGGGAGTAAAAATGAAGGTGTTTAAATTTGTCACTTTAACAATTTACAAAAGTAGAATACCTTAAAATGTGCTGTATATAACTAACACAGATTTATGTATTTATGAAATTAAAGTCAGTGTTTTGTAGCTGACATTGATATAGTGTCAACCTAATTTAATTAAACCCAGAATTAGTGTGCTGGCATTGCCTCAATATTTTCTGCTGTCTATTCTTTTGTTTATCTAATTATATGCCATTTTAAGAGTTCTTATTCACTGTGAGCAGGACACACATACAGATTAATTGCAATGATAGAATTGCTTTATATTTCTGTCATCTGTCTTTTCCAGGACTCCTATGGATTTCATTGCTGTAATATTATATAAATATAAAATATAATATTTATAGTACCCTAAAGCAAAATTAATGCATCTTTTCCTGAGGCACATATTGTATACTAATTGTTAATGCATTTTTTATTCTAAATGTTATTAAACTGTAGTAGAATATTGCTATCTTAAAAATTCAGATAGTTTCAGTTCTATTCATAATGGAGATGCATCTATAAAACAAAATATAAATATAACAGCATAGGAAATCCTGCATTGTTTATTTTTAAAATTACACCTGGATTAAAAATTCAATAATGCATATTTTTCCTCAGATTCAGCCTATTTATCTGAATAGAATTTCTAATATCTAGATGCCATTACACATAAATGTAATCCATTTGTCCACTTCACCTCATCAACATTTTCCATCAGGCTAACTATGAGGAATACTTTGGACTCAAGCATCAACACTTCTCCTCATTCCAATGTGATAGACTTTGCTGCTCCTCATCTGTACTCCCCTCTACTGTATTCTTGTTTCAACCAGGATACATAATACAATGTATTGAAATACTTGATTTAGCTCACTAACTTTTAACAGTATAATAAACTCTGAATACAGGGACCATGGCTTACTCAGTTTGGTATTCCAGCACCTGGAGCGATCTCTGCCATAGAAGTAGACATTCATTTAATGTGTGTGAAAAGGATAAACAAATAGGTAAACCCAGGTTTTTCATGGTTGGCATATTAAGTCTCTATAACCCGAGTTGAGAAGTGTTGCATGAAGTTAAGCATCATGAGCTGAGAGTCAAAGTCTAGGTGGATTTAAATTGTATGATATAAAAGTTTGATCCACTTTAAACTTTTTCACTGACTTACCTCGAACAAAAGAACAGCCTTCTTTTGTGCTTTAACCTAATTCTATTACGCTCCTTGGAACATTTTCTTTTCTCTACATACTGCTTATTTTTAAGAAAAAGCAGGGCTAACAATTTTTTAAAACTTCATGGAAAGGAAGTCCTATTTGGATCCCAAATTCAAATAGAAATAATTGAATTTAAACTAAATTCTCCCTAAGTTATAATTTTCTTATATACTTTACAACTATTATGTGGGATTAAACATTGCTTCTACTTCTTCAATCATTAAATAAAATTAGAACATATTTTTAATGTAGAATTTTTATCATAAATTTAAATTATTTAAAGTAGTATGTTTAAAAAATGCATTGCAAAAGGAGTTATGAAAAAATTACTAATTTTATATAAGTGGTACATGATATACTATATTTTAATTGCATATTATTTGCATGGAACATCATGTATAATAATGTATATCTGGGAAATAAATCTCATTAAAAGTAATGTATATAGAGAAGCTTGTTTTGCAGTCAAAATAAACATTATTTCTACTAAAAAAACATATCTCACAGTTTTATTTTTATTAGTGTTATAATTTATGTAGCATCTCTATCCATGCATAGCTTGTGTTGAAAATAAAACATAGTATGTGAACATTTGTGTTTGTAAAGCAGATTAATTAAGAAAGATGTTTTCTTCTTTTACTTTAGAATTTATTTTTTCCCTATCTGGTTTCCTAGTACCTTTACAAATCATAGATTTATGAAGAATGCCTTACACAAAATTTTCGGATATGCATCTGTTACATCACACAAATGTATCATTAAACATAGCCCAGGGCATTCATCCAGAATGAATCTATTTTATTGTTTACTAATAAGTATGAATTATAAAAAGGCTATATATGTAATTGTAAAATTAAGAAACTACATACATATTTTTAAGTATAGTTAACCCTGGGATGAGAACTAGCTCTTTTAAAAACTTATTTCAGTGTTAGAGACCCAGTAAATCACAAGAGGCCTAATGAAAGTCTGAGTTTAAGCCCAGAATATAGTATATGTATCTTTTCCTTTAAAAAATATTGCTTTTATGGATATTTTAGATATTGAATAAACTGAAGGTATATTTCAACTGGCACTTGATATCTATCATTTATTTTGATCATAGGAGAAAAAAGCTAATTTTTGATTAGGAGAAAAAAGATAAATATCTATGCATATTTTTCTATCTAAATATAAATTTTCCATATGTAGTGTTTTAAAACTACTTTTTCCTAATAAGTTCATGGTTACAAATTTAGGAAATAAGTATAAACAAAATGAATGAAGTAAATACATTTGTCAAAATCAGCATCCAAAGATACCTCCTTTAGCCCTCCAATAAGTAGAAGGCTATTTTCTATTTTCCTTACACAGAAATTTAGAAAAGGAATTGTAGTAGAAGAAACATACCCTAGCTCCAACACCCAAGACTCATTTAATCACTGCCCATCTTTCAGTGGTTTTCCTTCTACCTGTGTTTCTATTTCTCTACTTGTCTATGTGTGTGCATAGCCTAGGCCAGTGGTCGGCAAACTGCGGCCCCTTGAGTGTGGCTCTTCCACAAATACCACGTGCGGATGCGCACGTAAAGTACGATTGAAACTTCGTGGCCACACTCAAGGGGTCAAAGAGCTGCATGTGGCTCGTGAGCCGCAGTTTGCCGACCAGTTGCCTAGGCTCATGATATTTATCCTATATAATAAAAGACCAGCGACCATAACGGCATCATGACCAGAATGACCGATTGACCAGGCACTATGAGCTGCATTGACCACCTCTCAGTCCCTCCCCCCATCCCACAGGATCTGATCACTGAATGGCCAACGGGGAACCGGGATGAGTGTCAGTGGCGGAGTGGGACTGGGGACTAGCGATTGGGTGGAAGGCAGATCTCTTGGCCTCTTGGTCACTCCCCCTGGCCCGCAGGCTCCAATAGATTGCCAGGTGGCTAACGGGGAACCCGGGTGGGTGTTGGCGGCTGGGCAGGACTGGAGACTGGCAAACAGGTGGAAGATGGCCCTGATTGCAGGCTAGGCCTAAGGACCCTACCCATGCAAGATTTCATGCGCTGGGCCTCTAGTATTTTTATAAATGACAAGAATTTCCAAAAATTTTTCATTTCCAAATTACATTTAAAAAATATTTTAGTAGCTTATTACCATAAAATAACTTAAGTATTTAAAAAAATGAGGAAGGTTGCAAGCATGAAATTATATTGTCCATAAAATAAGATGAATTATATGTCAATTTATTTATTAGGAGTTAGTCATAATTAGAATGAGGTAGTACTTTAAAAGTTGTTTCAAATATTCAGTTATAGAATAGATGCAATGAAAATGGATATTTACATTAAGTTTTATTGAAGAATAGCTGAATAATTGAGATAAGAATAAGCATCATGTCACAAGTTTGAATTATCAAATATGCTTTACTTATTTACTACATTTACTAGTATTGTGCACTTCACAGCAAAGTGCTCAACACAAATATGGATGGTAATAAATTAAAAAATAAATCTGAGATTGAAGATATAGTATCTGTATGCAAAAACTTGAAGTGGACAAGGTAGATTTTTCAGGATGTATTTTTGTTGTCAGTCAGGAGGAAAATAAAGTCATGAAAGCCAGAATGTCTAGGAAGATGCCTTATGACATAGAGCATTTATCCTGTTTGGAAAGAGCTCTTTGTAATTGACTCAGTCCTTGCTTCTGCCATCATCCTCTGGATAACAATAAGCTGAAACATGCGTCATCTCATAAAAAGTACAATCAGCCTGGCCAGTGTGGCTCAGTGGTTGAGTGTTGACCTATGAACCAAGAGGTCACGGTTTGATTCCAGGTCAGGGCACATGCCCAGGTTGTGGGCTCGATCTCCAGATGCCCACTTACAGGAGGCAGCTGATCAATGATTCTCTCTCATCATTGATGTTTCTCTCTCTCTCTCTCTCTCTCCTAAAATCAATAAAAATATATGTATTTTTTAAAAGTACAGTCAGAGGGATATGATTGACTAAGAAGCTATGATGTTTTCAAATTAGATTCTGCAAATAATCTAGAAGTCCCCATGATTCCTCTATGAAATTACCAAGGGCACCATGCGGATAAAAAAGTCCAGGCAATATATGAGATAGAATTGAGAGATCCTGAAAGATACGAATTTAATCAGTTCTACTGTTCAGAAGACTGTGCTCCTTCTATTTCAAAAAGAGGTTCCTGTAACCGCACTGACCATGTGCCAACTACTCGGCCTCCCCTCGTTTGTCATTCTGCTGCAGGTGCTTTTCCTCAGAAAGGCCATGAGCTTAAGCATTATCATTCACACAGAGATCAATTGCTTTTGACAGCAAAGCATTGCAGGCACAAATTTGCATTTGCTGTATGGTAATTTTTTTAAATTCTACAAATTGGAGATTTTGAATGCTCTTGCTATATTTTTCACTACCTTAACTACCTTTATATATTTTGCTCCAGGAGAAAAATAAAAGGGGGGGAGGGGAGACTCTCCTTAGTTCTTTAATTAGGAATTACTCACAGTTGCATTTATTTTGTAAATATGCTTTGACGTTAGTAAAATATTTCCCACCTCAGTGTAGTTCTGCCTCCTGGGTGATGACCAAGGATGTACTGACTGGCTGTGGTTAATCAAAGAATTATACAAATTTGTTTGGTTCCATCATGATAATAGTTATTGCAGGCCTGCTAGGGATAAGGTATTATTATAGGTGCAATGGACTTAGATGCACTTCAGGCATCAAAAGTCATATTGCTTTTGGGAACATAAAAAGTCACATTAGCATAAATGCTCAAATTCCTATTGCACATACCACATTCCCAAACTATCAGCACGTTTGCAGAGGGCCCCCATAAAATATTTCTGGCAGGCCTCACGGGGTCTAAAGTGTTCAGCCATGAGTCCAAGTCCTGTTGCTGCTCTCTCACATGAAACCATGGCCCTTTGTGATGTATGTCATCTGGGCTCTGCTGTGAAAATACTGCTTGAGGTCATCTTCTACTGAAATCATCTTTGGCCCAGTCCTACACATTTCCTCTCGAATCAGTCCCTTTAATTTTTGACTCTCTTCCCCTTCCTTCTGCAGGGTCAACAAAAACGAAAACAAACCAACAAAATGGAATTACATTATTTTATAATCCTTAGTGGTCCCTTTATTTTGTGAGACTATTATATTTAATTCTGTTCTCTCCTTCAACTTTAATAAAGTTACTTTTCACATTTTACAAATATTAAAAAATGTAAACTTTAATCCTCACCAGTCACTTCCTAAATTTTCTTCAGGCTCAACTGAAGGTCCTCCCCTTAACAAAATAAATTTATCCTCCTAATTGGGTTACTAGATGCAAGCATGATATGATTACTAAGTTATAACATAAATAACTTGTTTTCGAGATTAAAGAAATAAATTGGAAATATTTGGTTCTAATCTTAAGGGCCAAATAAAGTTTAGCTTTGTATTTAAATGGAGGATGGAAGAATGAGTCAGATTTCACGTTCCTTTGAGTGGGTAAAAGGGGTGACAAACATTATTTACTCAGGTTATAGTAAAAAAGACACAGAAATAAAAGGGAATGTAATTCTAATTTCTAAATGTTCTCTGCAAAGTGGTTATGGGAAAATAGAGTTAGACTAGAACCAGGCTAGGCTGTGATGATTTAAGATGCTTTGAATTCTATACCAAAGATTGAGAATTTTCTCTGGTGGGTAATTAGGGACCTCATCAGGAATTCTGAATAGAATAATGTGGTTTTTATTTCAAGTAATGGAGGAAGGCCTTGATTAAAGAAAAAGTAGGGCATGTACCATCACCCATAACAAGGTGTAGAGATAAGGTGGGTACAGGGAAAGTGAGTGAATCCAATCATGCAGTGAAAGCATGGCTTAACTCCACTTCTCTGCAATTCTTTCCCCTCATTATGTTTATATGGCTCATTTAATTTCAAGCATAATAGTCTCAGTCTATAATGTCTAAAGGTAGGGGATAAAGCTTTTGTTTTCTTCATCTTCTTGCCTAGAAATTTCTGCAGTGGATTCCTCCCCCTGTGTCAATGGCCAAAATTATTCCGTAAGCCTATTTGGAAAATGGTTGCTGATATGGGAATGGAATTACCTAATCCTAGATTATTTTGTGATCCCAAGATTTCCCCCAAATATGTGGCTACCTGTCTATAGCTGAACAATATGAGGGTTGAATTATCAAGGAAGAAGTCAGGGAAAGGATAGAGAACCTATTAAGTCTGACAAAGAAATAACAAGATGAGTCTGCAGTTTAGACACTTAACTATGGAAGTAGAGATTGGGATAAATTAGAAGATGTAAAAGAAAGAAGCAAAAAGATCACAACTGTTTAATGCACAATGATGTAAGAGAAATGTAAAATAAGGCATAGCACTAGGAATTTCAAATAAAACACAGGCATCACCAGTAGTCTCTTGGGCATGAAGAGTGAGGGAAAAGACAGAGATATCCCCAGGGTTGAAAAGGGAAACTTAGCAATACCATTATCTGAGCAGATAAAGACAAGAGTGGAATAGGAAGAAATGGTTACTATTTGCATAGTAATGTGTTGACCTTTACCTTGAGAAGATAAATGATGAGTCCATTTTATTTCATCTATGTGGAGAAATTTAACTAGAAACTCTACTGATTAAAAATGCTTACGTCTGGACATGAGGTTTTCCCTTAGAAGTTAATATATTCTTGATTTATATGCTGTACTTTTAAGTATCTCTTCAGATTCAGTTCAAGAAATGTTTTTGAACAATTATTTTAATAAAGGTTACTGACCTTATAAACAGAACTGTGATTTTATCAATGACATAATTAACATATGCTTTTTAAAATTTTATTTTGTATCACCATTTATCCCCTCTATGCCCTCTTCTACCTCGACCCCCACACAATCACTACACTGTTGTCCATGTCCACAAGTTCTAACTCTCTCTCTCTCTCTTTTTTTTTCTTTTTTGCTTAATCCCTTTACCCTCCCCTCCACCTCCCCTCCCCTCCACCAGAACTGTCAGCCTGCACTCTATGAGTCTGTCTCTATTTTGCTTGGTAGTTCAGTTTGTTCATTAAATTCCACATATGAGTGAAATCATATGGTACTTGTCTTTATCTGACTAACTTATTTCAAGTATACTTTTGAATACATATTATTTAAGAAAAACAATCTAGTAGGCTAGCAGTACAAAAAAAAGGTGATGTAGTTATATTCATAATACTTAAATTCAATCTCAGTTGATTAAAAAAAAATCAGACCCTCTGCCAGCAGATTTGGAGAAAATGTTGTTGTAAAGAACAAGCTCCCAGTGTCTTGTTTCTGTTTATTGTTTTAAGTATATAGATTAATATTCAGCAACAAAGAACCACTGTTTCAGCTGAGCTTTAAGAAGTGTAATTAACCAACATTCATGGTATCATCCAACTTGAACTTATAAAACTCTTCAATTTACACCCAAAGTTTATTGTATTCCCCCTGTGACTATATAGTAAAGGAAACCGTTTTATACTTGAACAGGTCCTTGTCAACCCTACAGACTTATTATGGTGATTTGCTCTCTTCACCCCTAGTTTTTATTGTTTGTCTCCTTCTTGGTCCTCATGGCCATTTCTCAAAATCTCTATCGTATAGACTTTTATCCTTATATCATAAATTCTTTTATATAATTAATACATATGTATCTAAAATGGTATCAACAAAATTAATTTGATATGCTTAATAGTTTTAGTTAGCCCATACCTCTCTGATCCTTCAAAAGGTGCTTTCTATATGACTGAATAACTGACCAAAAAAGCCCTGTTTATTACAAGGGAAGCAGTTTTCTATTGTCCTATTGAGAAGCAAATAGCCAATTTTCTTAATAAGTTGCTAATGTTAATAACTAAGGATCAGAACACACAAAAAAGTTGGGGATATTAAATTGCTCTCAATTATTTTTTATTAGGCATACTGTTTAGGTTAAAATATGTCATATACTTTTCATTCCATATCTCTATATAAAGCTTTGGTGCATCATAAAAAGAATTATCGACATTCACATATTATATTTACAAAAATAATAAAGACATAATTATTATAGATCTGTATGTGTATGTATGTATATTAGAGAAAGCATACACAGAATTCTTGTGCATTTAAATATGTACTCATGCATTTTAGAGAAAATAGTCTTATGGAGGCACTTATTACTTTGACTCTGAAAAGCACTGGTGTGAATGTGATATAACATTATCCAATATGCCACACTATTCACATTTTCTGGACTGTCTTCAAAATGGTATTCATAGCTGTTTTATTTTTTTATTTTGTCAATATAAGATCCATATATTGTATTTAGTTTTCATGGTCCTTTAGTCTCATGTAGAATAAATAGTACTCTCCTATTTTTTGTCATCTTATATGAATATTTTTTGAAAATTCCAACTCTATTGTTGTATAGACCACTTCTCAATCTGGCTTTGTCTGATATTTTCCTCATTGTTTGATTCAGGTTAAAAATTTGTGGTAAGAATACTACATAGGTAATGTGTGTATAAGCAGCATATAATGTCCTTTTCTATAAGGGATACATGCTGAGTTATTTGATAGGTAAGTATCATAGTGTATGCAGCTGCTTTCAGATGGTTTACAAGAAAACACACACACACACACACACACACACACACACGCACGCACACAAACACACCCCTCTATATCTAAAGATAGTCTGAGTAAAAGAGAGAATCAGATATAGAGCATTTTCTCTGTATAAAGTAAGTGCTAACAATTGGTGAATGTAGGTGAAGAGTATACCAGAGATCATGAAACTAGTCTTTCAATATTTCAGTAGTTTGAAACATTTCAAAATAAAAAGCTGGGAAGCCATGAGGTGGAATTGATACACTGAGGTAGAGTTGTAATTCAGCCACTTGCTGGCTGTATGATTTTTGGATAAATCATTAAAAATGCCTGAGCTCATATTTCTCAACTTTAAAATGAAGACGAAAATACTAGTTTATATGTTGTTTTGAAGATTAAAAAAGAAAACACACCAGAGCTCTTCACACAGTATAGCTAGATATAGAATACCAAAACAGCCAAATTCTTCTCAAACTCAAAACTCAGTCTGTGTACTCTAATATCTTACAGAAAGACATGGGATATGAATAAAGAATATATTCATCATTTTGGAAGATGACAGGAGTTTAAGTGTTTTGTTTATTAGGGAAATGAATTTCGCTTACTTCAAATGACCTTGGTGACTGTAAATAAAATGAAGGTTAAGGGTGACTAGTGTAGAGTTAATTAATATAGGAAATTAATAAAAAAAAGATATAAGATAAATAAGGAATTTATAGTATACAAAAGGTTATAAAGGGCATAATGTAAACATGTGAATAATGAAGTGCTGATACAATTAGGAAGTTGACACTACAGTATGTAAATGCTAGTATTATAACACTAGACAACACCCTCTAACTTCGGATTGATTTCAAAATTGCCTTGAAACTTTAATGAGATCTGAAGAATTGATTCATTCACTCAGTGGATAGATCTTAATAGAGCACCTTTTAAATTTTAAACTCTCTGTTGGTGATGCAATATGAAAACAAATGATATGAACATTAAAGGACTTCAGAGTCAAGTGAAATGGATACATTTAGGCAATTACAATTATTTCCTCCCTTGGAGTGACTATTGGATTTAGATGCTTATTTCAAAGCAGCATCTAAATATTTCCTGGAGTATTGGGACAGTTTTGTGAGGGTTGTAACATTTAGTTGAAATATAACTTTTACTCTAGAACAGATAATTTGAAATATAAAAGAGGAAAAATAAAACTACTTTTGATTTTATAATATATACCTATTAGAGACTTAAGACTCCTTTACCCTTAGTTTTTATAAGTTTTAGGTTAACAAATAATAAGAAAATATACATTGAAATAATTTTTCTTTGTAATAAACTTTAGGTCTGTATTTCTTGGGGATAGAATGCCTGATATGGTTGGGGGCTTTATCTGTATATGAAACAAATCCACCAGCATATTGAAGATAACTATAAATTTTCAAATATTTAAAAGATTGAAGGGTCCTAGATGTTATTACTCAAGTAAAAGCTTTTGTACTTGTTCTTCTACTTCCTTGTCTTCTATTCCTTCCTTTAAAAAAAATATTGTGGGTTTTTTTTCCTCTTTTCTTTCTTGTTCCTTCCCTTTCCCTTTTTGTTTTCTTTCTCCATTCCATTCATTTGTGGTAAAGTATGATGAACCAGGGTATAGAGGATTCAGGGTTCAGGAGGTGCCATGATCATCAGTGGGCCAGTCACTGGAGTGAGAAAGCCCCTCACAAAATCAGACAGAGATTGGTTACACAGGGAATGAGTGAGCAAGTAACTAGTATATGATGATAATGGACATCAATTTTTCACTATTAGAGAAGATATTTACAAATATAGAAATACTAGAGGCCCGGTGCACAAAATCATGCACTCGGGGCGGGTCCCTCAGCCTGGCCTGCACCCTTTCCCTGTCTAGGAGCCCTCAGGGGATGTCCAGGAGCCCTGCGGGGGGAGTGGGACTAAGCCATCAGTCGGACATCCTTAGTGCTGCTGTGGAGGCGAGAGAGGCTTCTGCCACCGCCACTGTGCTCACCAGCCATGAGCCCAGCTCAGGGCTTCTGCCTGAGCAGTGCTCCCCTTGTGAGAATGCACTGACCACCAGGGGGCAGCTCCTGCATTCAGTGTCTGCCCCCTGGTGGCCAGTGCACGTCATAGCGAGTGGTTGAGTGGCCTTAGCATATCATTAGCATATTACTCCTTGATTGGTTGAACAGCCAACTGGATGACTGGACACTTAGCATATTAGGCTTTTATTATATAGGATTATAGGCAGACTGATATCTGTGGTATAGAGTTAAAATTGGAGGCATTGGTGTGAACTTTTGATTTTTAATAGAAAGAAAAAATATAGATATAGACAAATGTCAATATGTGTGTGCTTATGCAAACATATATTTCCTAAATTTGTCTTTTTTGGAGGGCCAAGAAGCAGTGATATTTAGAAACAATGATTACATCAAGCACTCAGATCTTAAATACCAGTCTCTACTCCAAGATGCCAACATTCTTGAATAACAATCATGACTGGTTACAGTGGTAGGGCAGCAGAAGTTCGAGATGAGTCTGCACTTTCCTGTTTTACGAGGCCGTACTCAAAAGATGTTATTGTTGCTTTGTTTTTTTGTTTGCTTTTGTTTTTTTAGTAAAAAGAAAAGAAAAATGTAGGAGTCAGCTTGAAGAGTCTTTACTGAGCACACCTAGAAAATGTGAGCATCAAAATAAATATTGATAATAACAGCTTACCTACTGAATAAAATAGAAATCCTTGAGACCCTATTGACATAAAGAAAAAAATAATTAAACAAATGGGGAGAAGATGAAATAGAAAGTAGCTATTTGGATACAATCATAATAATTTAATGGGATTATCAATGGGTGTTAATAGACAGTGAAAGTATGTTGAGAACAGAATCTTTTCAATCTCAAAATAGCTCCCTACATATACTTATTCATTACAAGGTTGAAAATAATAATTTAGCAGTTAACTTAAGGCCATCATCTTAACCAAATGATCACTAATGATGGGAAAAATCAACATCATTTTTTGTAATATACCTAATAGAAGTGCAGAATCAGAAACTAATTATAAATAAATATCAAACAAACTAAAACTGAAAGACATTCTAAAAACTAACTGACCACATTTTTAAAATGAATTAAACTCACAGAAGTAAAGGTGAGATTTGGAAACAGTTCCAAGATTGAAGGAGACTAAAGAGATATAACCAAAACAAAAGCAACATGAATTCTTGGATTGGATTCCAGATCAGAAGTTAAAAAATATCTAAAAAGTGAATTCTTTTTAAAAAAAAATATATTTTATTGTCCTTCTTTTTCTTTTCTTTTCCCCCTTTTTGTGGTTAGAAACATCGATGAGAGAGAAACATCGATCAGCTGCCTCCTGCACACCCCCCACTGGGGATATGCCCGCAACCAAGGTACATGCCCTTGACTGGAATCGAACCTGGGACCCTTTGGTCCGCAGTCCGACACTCTATCCACTGAACCAAACCGGTCAGGGCTAAAAAGTGAATTCTTAAATGTGAATGGGATCTGTGTATCCAATGGCAGTCTAGATGGTGGTATTGTTTTTAATGTTAATTTTCTGATTTAGGTGGTTGTACCAGGGTTACACAGAAAATTTTTTTTGTTGTTGTTGTTGATCCTCACTTGAGGATATTTTTTCCATTGATTTTTAGAGAGAGTGGAAGGGCGGGAGAGAGACAGAGAAACATGATGTGAGAGAGACACATTGATTGGCTGCTTCCTGCAGGCGCCAACCAGGGCCGGGATGAAGGTGTGTGCCCTTGATCAGGAATTGAACCTGTGATCCTTCAGCTGTCAGACCAACACTCTATCCACTGAGCCAAACTGGCTGGGGCAAGATTTCTTTTAACTTAAGATATTCACTCTAAAATGTTCAGGGGTGCCCTAACCGGTTTGACTCAGTGAATAGAGCGTCCGCCTGCGGACTCATGGGTCCCAGGTTCGATTCCGGTCAAAGGCATGTACCTTGGTTGCAGGCACATAACCAGTAGGGAGTGTGCAGGAGGCAGCTGATTGATGTTTCTCTCTAATCGATGTTTCTAACTCTCTATCCCTCTCCCTTCCTCTCTGTAAAAAATCAATAAAATATATTTTAAAAATAAATAAATAAAATGTTCGGGGTAATGGGATGTACTATCGGCAACTTATGTTCAAGTCATTCACTAATAAATATTACTCATACATATACACACAAGGTAGAGACAGATAGAGGAAGAGAAAGAACCAGGGAGGGAAAGAGGAAGAGAGAGAGGGAAGGAAAGAAGAAGCAAAAGTGGTGAAAGGAGAAGCAAAAGTGGTAAGATTTTCACAAATAGGTGCCCTGGGTGCTGGATGAAAGGAGGTATTTAAATTATTTTTGCAAATTTTCTGTAAGTTTATTAAAAAATACACCACATACCCTAACTAAATTAATCTATATTTCATGGCCTTTGACATCATGAGTATATTGGTCCAAATAATTAAATTAACGTAAATGCTGAGGTAATAATATGTAGGCATTATATGGCAGGACATTAAAATTCCATCTTTAAAGTACAATTTTTTTTGTTGTTGCTGGCAAATTTCCATTTCTTCCTTAAATGTGTGTATGTATGTGTGTGTTCATGTTCTTATCACTATCCTGGGATTCACAGAAATTGAGGTTGAGTTTAAGTTCTTCTGAATGATTGCCTATAAGTTATTTATTTTCTCCATACCTTAGTTTCTAAATTTTAGAATATAAATAATAAAATCTAATTCTTCTTTCTCACAAAATTCTCTTATTTATTACATTGAGAACTTTAAATTTATAAAATATCCTCTGTTTTGATTGTGCACAACACTCATTAGTTCTTTACAAATGACTAAGATTGGGAAAGCAAAATATTGAAAATTACAAGTCCCAAATATTCAATAATCCCTATAGTAGTCATGAGGCCAGATTTCAAAGAGGCCTTTAAAATTTCAGAGCAAAGCTCATCATCATTCTATGTGTTCATCAATGTTTCCCCCATTATCAAAAGAACTTGTATGCATATATGCATAACCCATGGAAACAGAAAATAGTATGGTGATGGCCTGGGGCTGGGCACAGGTGCGGGCTAGAAGGGGTTCATGGGGAAAAAAGGGGGACATATATAATACTTTAAAAAATAAAGATTTAAAAAAAATCAAATAAATAAATTTTCAATTAATGGAAGTGATACACAGGAATACTCACCATGTCCAAGGTTCAGGAGCAGGTATCTGATTACATGTTTTCTTGTTTTTCCTATGTAATTTACAGGAATCTGTTATAGAAATGTTTGCTTTATTAAATAAGTTAAGTTAAAATAAATAAAAATCGTCATAATATGGTGATAAGTACTTTTACTTTGTATTATGAATATTCAAATATGGTTTAATGTAAATATATTCTCATTAATTGTAAGGTTGTTTGAAGCACTGTCTAGTATAGAATATAAAATTTCATTCATGCTAAAAATCTGCATGTTAAATCCAAAGTGATCCTATTTTTATTTTTTACATTAAAAAATTTTAAAGCAATATTCCAGAAAGCAATAGTTTGGGAAAAGAAAGTCATTGGTAGAGGTAAAAAATACTGTAAAAAAAATGTCTTTATAGGCCTCTTATAAATCTACCGGTTATGTGCAAAAGACCTTAGGGAAAATGGCCAGAAATGCAAATGAAAATGCTGGTCTTTAGGATTAAATACAAGCACATAGGAAAAGAGATTCGAGCACTATTTATTGTCTATTTATGCTAAGTATTGTGCTTCATGCTTTCCTCAGAACAACCATTTGAGAAGGATTTATTTTGATCAATTTGTGGAGGAGCCAATTAGAATGGAAGACTTAAGCCATATATCTAAGTGCTCTAAGATTTGCATATTTCTTTCAGCATATATATTACACAGAAACAAAAAAAGGACAAGAGGTAACAGAATTCAGAGACAGGTATAAGTATATAGTATATTGGTGCTCTTAGAAGAGTGTTGAAGTCTGGAGGGTTCTGATTATATCTTTCAACACCTCCAGCACAATGCATAGAAAATATCACAAACATTGAGTTAACATTTAAGAGCAGAGTTTATAATTGCAACCTAGAAAATTAAATTTAGGAAATGCTGTTAAACTAGACACTTATCTAATATTTCATATAGATTTGTGGTAAGCGAGAAGAACAGTGATTAAAACTAAGGGCCAAACAATTGATTCCCTGAAACTCTTGTATAAGTTTGTCAGCTTCTGTTTTTCAACTAATCCACTGAGACTATTTTGCTTTTACACCTTCTTGTTGTGAAAAAGAAGAAAGTTTGTATTCATGGGAGAAGTTAGTTATGGAGAAATTATATGTGCCCTGGGAAATACTTTAAACAATAAAATAAAATTTAAAAAAAAGAAGAGAGGAAGAGAGAGAGCATGCCTGAGTGAAGAAGGTAGTAGGGAAAGGAGTAGGCGTGTTTAAGAGAGAGAGCATGCACTGGGTCCTTTGTCTTCAGGGTTTTTATCTGTTACATAAAGAGCTCAGTCTCTTCTGGAGAGTGTTACCCAGTTCACCTACCACCAGCCTAAACCTTGCTCATTTCCAGCCTCACCACTCTAATTCTCATATTAACTTTGCCTTATGGAAAAATAAACTACTTTAGACAAAATGGTCTCATATCTGACCTTTTTAATATTCTTGAGCAACAATAGTTTTGTTTGTCATTGTTCATAATCAGACTTATTTTGTATAATTTAGATACTAAGAGTTATTTTGAGAAATATTGAAAAAGAAAATGCTTAATATTATAAGTTGAAATTAGTAAGTAATAAAATACTTTGGACTTTACTCTTCAAATGAGTCTAGCTACTTTATGTTTTAAGGCATTTCTCTTTTTCTAATTATGTATTACTAGAGGCCTGGTCCACGAAATTCATGCACTTGGGCGGGGGGTCCCTCAGCTCAGCCTGCACCCTCTCACAGTCTGGGAGCCCTCAGGGGATGTCTGAATGATGCGGAGGCGGGAGAGGCTCCCACCACCACCACTGGGCTCAACAGTCATGAGCCCAGCTTCTG
>NW_005353887.1:455617-472520 GCF_000412655.1 Myotis brandtii | reverse complement strand
CACCAGGGGGCAGCTCCTGTGTTGAGCATCTGATCCCTGGTGGTCAGTGCGCATCATAGCGACTGGCCGTTCTGCCATTTGGTCTATTTGCATATTACCCTTTTATTATGTAGGATGGTATTATATTTATTAGTGTTATCATATTTCCAGCAGTGATTTTCTTTGATTTTCTCAGGATTTAAATGTGTCAACTGGTGTGTAATGATAATAGATACTTTCTTTTTCTACTTTAATATCCAATATGCAGAAATCTTAAACCTTCTGAACATCAAATACATTTTGATTCAACAGGTGATAACATGCTTCATTTATATTTATATCTCCATTTTTATGTTAACGTAAGGGACAGCACTTAGAGAACCTATTCCCACTTGGCTGGGTCTTGTCTCTCCACCATTTGTAACTTTTTTTTAAAATATATATTTTTTTTATTTTACAGAGAGGAAGGGAGAGGGGTAGAGAGTTAGAAACATTGATGAGAGAGAAACATTGATCAGCTGCCTCCTGCACACCCCCTACTGGGGATCAAGTCCACAACCAGGTACATGCCCTTGACCAGAATCAAACCTGGGACCCTTCAGTCTGCAGGCTGACGCTCTATCCACTGAGCCAAATCGGTTAGGGCCAGCATCTGTAACTTTTATTGCAAATGAAATATCAAACCTGATGTCCTAGATATAGTCCCAAATCTGGGACCACTATCTCCCTGGCATCTGGGAAATAGTATAACAAGCAGTCAATATCTTTTTGATTGTCCATGTTCTATTTTCAAAGTTTTCCTATATTTAGTACAGAATAAGGTGAAGAAGATCGCCAAAAGTTATTAGTTGGAAGCATTTCTTTCAGGCAATAGAAGGATCTTATTTTTCACTTATACTTAAATGTGGACTAAGTTACAGAACAGGGTTGAAAATAATATAATTCACTTTTCAGAAAACTGGATTTGGTAAGATGTAATCATGATTCAACTGACTCTATTGTATTTGTGAAATAAAAGAAGAAGGATTTGTATTAGAGCAGATGAAATCTCAATGTTCAATTCAGGGGCAACACTATTGAATGCTTCTCACTCAAAGCAGCAAAGGAGCAGTATTCTGCACTTCTAAGTTATTTGAATATCCATTAGTTAATATTAAATACTAGAGGCCCAGTGCATGAATTCATGCACCTTGAAAGGAACTGTGGGCCATGAGGCTGCGGTGGGCACAGGAGTGGGTCTTGGCACATCCTCCGTGCCCCTGCCCAGCCTCTCCCACTGCAGTACCAGTCTCCTCTCTGCTGGCAGCCCCACTCCCACCGCAGACAGGGCTGAGCAATTAGGGCCAGCACCAGCATCAGGTGCGAGTGGGACTGCCGCTGTCAGCGGGTATGATTGGCAGCTGCTGCCCTGATCGCCCCTCAGGAGCAGGGGGAGATGGAGAAGCCCTCAGGGGCAATCGGGGCCGGCAGCCACCGCTCGCACCCGCTTATGGTGCCGAGCAATCGGGGCTGGCGCCAGGTGCCAGCAGTGGCTCCGGCACCATCTGTGGGTGAGAGTGCTGGGCGGGACCATGGCACGTGGGAGCAAAGAACTTTCAGTAACCACTAGAGGCTTGCCCCGATGATAGCAACTGGAGCCCCACTTTGGTATGGTGGCCCCACTCACCTGCTCCACCATCTTGCTGTGGCTGACGCCGGCCATGTTCTGTGCTCTGCCTCCTGCTGCCAATGCCCACCATGTTCCGCACATGCTCCCTGGTGGTCAGTGCACATCATAGAGACCAATTGTTCCACCATTCGGTGTATTTGCATATTAGGGTTTTATATATATAGATGTTATTTGAAGCTTAAAATATACCTAGCACCATCCTATACCTCCCTTACCTGAAAATATTTTTACTCTATGGTTGGTGACTGTTGGCACAGAGCACCCTTTGCAGCTCAGGGGAAAGAGATTGTGTTGGTGAGTCCCTCACCAAAATCAACAGTCATTTTAGCTCTAGAGCTATTATCTTCAAATTTATTCACTTCCTCCCTACTCCATAAAGTGTCCACCCTTTTACCGTTAGAGGAAATTCTGCTCTAATATCATAATATATACACTACATCATCTCTACCATATGGCACATTGGCACATAGTCATATTTTATACCAGTATACTGAATATATATATATATATATATACATACATATATAGAGTAAATTTGGGAATTTAGAAAATCAATCTCTCTCTCACACATGACTTTTTAAGACTTGAGTGACTACCTTATTCTAGTGACTCCCTTATTTCTGACTTGATGCTGTGAATTCCTACAAAGTAATAGATACCACTGATACAATTAGTGGGAGACTCACAAGACAATTAGGACCTAGGAATTCCTGGGAAGAAAAACACTTTGGTTTTCTATCTTGAAAATATTTTTTCCTTTAAACTTCTTGCCAGGACTATAGTTTTTAACTTTGCCATTGCCTTGTCCTTCTCTCAAGCTAGTCTTTCATGCAATTGCAGCTTCCTACAGTATGGCTCAGGTAATATATCTCCCCTTCTCGAGATTCTCAATGATTTCCCAATGCCTGTTAAATGAAGGACTTATCTTGTTTTTAGCAGTTAAGGTGCTACTAATCTGCTCCGACTAGCTTCATATTTGTCTTTCGTCTCATAGGATCTCTGGGCTTCAGCAACTCACACTTTTCCACTTTGGGAGATACTATTTTCTCTGATTAGAATGTGCCCTCTTATAACTCGGTCTGTCAAAATCTCATCCATTCTTTAATGCCTATAGTAAATTAGTGCCATGCCAACAGCTTTTGACCAAGGAAAATGGGAAACCTTATTAACTCATTCTGTATTATATTGACACTTGTATTAACCTTCTAGATTGCTGTCATTACATACCTTGATAGTAAATAACTTCCAAAATTAGGTAAGCTCCAGTATTAAAAGTAAAATGATGTTATGCCTGTTAGTAGTACAAATATTCTTTTAAAATAAATTTGAAAACTTGAAATATTAGCTACTAATTATTAGATCACAGCTGATATCTAATTTCTCCTCCAAGAGTAAAATGATTCCTTCCATTAATATTCCTTTTTATTTGGGAGTAAATATACTCTTTCTGTTCTTTAGTAATTTCTTAGAAAGCCTGTGCAGCAGAGAACTACTTTTAGAGTCAGAAAAAATACAAGTGTTAGAGATTTCTGTTCTGTGTGGATAAAAATATTTTAAGTGCAACTCAGAAAAATTTTAAGGATACTTAATCAAATTCCCAAAAGTTTTCAATACCATAAATTTTTATTTTATAACCATGATTTTAAGACAATTATTAATTCTATTTTTAAGATATTTTAAAGCTACATTTTTATTACTGACATAGTAAAGAAGTGAGGAAATCTTTAGTAATCTATACTAATAAAAGCGTAATATGCTAATTAGACCGGACAGCTGAATGACCTTACAGACATCATTCCAGATGAAGCCAGGGTGGCAGGGGCTGAGGCAGAGGCGATTAAGGGTGATCATGCAGGCAGGCAAGGAATTAGGGGCAATGAGGCAGGCAGGCAGAGGTGGTTAGGGGTGATCAGGCAGGCAGGCAGAGGGATTAGGGGGGTTCAGGCAGACAGAGGCAGTTAGGGGTGATCAGGCAGGCAGGTGAGCAGTTAGGGGCAATGAAGCAGGCAGGCAGAGGTGGTTAGGGGTGATCAGGCAGGCAGAGAAATTAGGGGGGTTCAGGCAGGCAGGTAGAGTGGTTAGGGGCAATCAGGCAGGCAGTCAGGTGAGTGGCTAGGAGCGAGCAGTCCTGGATTGTGAGAGGGTGCAGGCTGGGCTGAGGACCACCTCCCCACCCCCGCATGCACAAATTTCGTGCTCTGGGCCTCCAGTAAATATAATGAGGTTTGTTTGCATCTAAGTGATGAATGACTTTGAGAAGGGACATATTGTTTTGCAGAAAGATTAACTTTAAAAAGCCAAATTTTACTTATACTGTAAGTTATTTATTTCATTAATTCATTAATTCAGCAAATATCTGTTGAGCACAGTATGTGACCCAAACTGTGCCACATACTGGTGATAAAAAAAATGATTAAAGTAGACATTCTCTTTGACATTACCCAAATGCTCATTTCAAATGGATGTTAGTTACTCTAATGATGAGCACTGCCCAAACAGAAAGTCTAATTAGCTTTCAATTAGCCATGAATAAATAATTAATTTTGACATCTTATGAGCACTTAAGTTTTTTAAAATGATGTTTAAGAGTAAGTTTATAAAACAGTATACCACACATAGTTAATCATCATTCTGCTTTATAAGTCATTTTTTCATATTTTTAATTTATCTCTATTGTTGAAAGTTATGCAAATATACCCTTTCCCCCCATTGACTCCTTCTAGCCGCCTCTCCTACCCCCATCCAAGGCCTTCGCCAGCCTATTGTTTGTGTCTATGAGTTATGCATATATGCATACAAATTATTTGGTTAATCTCTTTCCACCCACGCCTTCCCTCTGAGATTGACACCTTAAATTATTTTTAGTATTTTTTCTCTTTCCACTAGCAGTATTTTAAGTTGAATGAGAAAATATTTTCAGTGAAAATATTTATTTTTTTAAATACAAAACCAGCCTTTTGTAAAAGAGAGCTTTGATTTACTGGAAAATTAACATGGAAACATAAATTAATGCATTTATTTATTTGTTCCAATTCTTCATTTTCTTTGGTCTCACTTTTGCACTCTACCAGGCCAGACAGAAATACTTTTTTAAAACCTAAAATATATTTCCTTTTAACAAATGCCAAAATACACATGATTTTTTAACTTGCTAGTTTTTAATAAATTTCTGTAAGATTTTACAAAGACAAGATAAAATGTTAAAGCAAAGGAAATTATGTATATTAAATGGTGCATATGAAAAAATGACAGACAATAAAATCAACAGTGTTAAAAATACCTGTAAGCATGTTAAGCAATTTTTTACCCTCTAAAGGTACAAATATGAATGTTTTTAGAATATAAATTGTTTCATATATGGTGGTTGCCATGTTGTATTTGTATTTATTAGATACAAAGCAGTCTGTAGCATAAAACTTTATATAGATATTTAAATTGAATTATGATTACATGTACATTTTGTGGACAGTTTAATTTCATTTTCAATTATTCAATTGTTTATATAATGTTACTAGGGGCCCAGAGCACAAATTTGTGCACCTAGAAAGGAACTGTGGGCCGTGAGACTGCAGTGGGCACAGCAGTGGGTCTCAGCCCATCCTCTGCATCCCCGCCCGGCCCCTCCATGAATCATCATTGGATGAGCCCCTGCCACCATTGCTCCCACATGCACTGGCCCCACTTGCACCCACTGACAGCGCGGAGCAATCGTGGCTGGTGCCAGCAGCAGGTGCGAGCGGCGGCTACTGCCCCGATTGCCCCTCAGGAGTAAGGGGAGGTGGAGAAGCCCTCTGGGGAGATTGGGACCAGCAGCCGCCATTCACACCCTCTAAGAGTGCTGAGCAATCAGGACTGGTGCCAGACGCTGGCAGCGGGTGCAAGTGGTAGTGCCAGCTGCAGGTGCGAACAGGGCTGGCGCCATGAGTGGGTTCGAGAGTCAGCTGCTGGCTCCGATAGACCCTCAGGAGCAGGGGGAGGTAGAGAAGCCCTGAGGGGCAATCAGGGCTAGCAGCCGCTGCTTGCACCCACTGACAGCGCCAAGCGATCCGGGCCGGTGCTGGGCACTAGCAGCGGGTGCAAGTGATGGCTCCAGTGCCGGCCGTGGGTGTGAGCAGGACTGGTGCTGGCAGCAGGTGCAGGTGCCAGCAGCAGGTGTGAGCACCCGGCGGGACTGCAGTGCGTGGGAGCAAAGAATTTTCAATAACCACCAGAGGCTAGTGCCCTGATGACAGCAACCAGCACCCCACCTTGGTCTGGAACCCCCGCTCACATGCTTCACCATCCTGCAGTGGCCGATGCCTGCCACGTTTCACATGTGCCCCCGGGTGGTCAGCGCATATCATAGCGACCAGTTGTTTGGTTGTTCGGTTGTTCCACTGTTTGGTCTATTTGGCTATTAGGGTTTTATATATATAGATAGGTAGAAGGGGTAAACTTCTAGAACTGAGTGAACTGAAGTTTAGGGAATAAATGTGATTTGTCTAATTTCAAAATTTTATTGATAAAGTAATATGTTCAATTAAAATGTCATATCAGCCTCTCTTATAAGTAGTGTTGATCATGTCCTCTTGTTATGATCAATGTAGGTTAAATACAAATTGAAACCTCTTTAAAAATTAGATTCAACTGTCCTGTGCTCTTTTTGACTTTCATATGTCCATCTACATTCTGCATGAATTATAGACATAAAGGTTGAAGCTGCTGGACTTAGATTGAAAGTTGTAAAAGGTAAGATGATCTAAAGGCTTGTATCCTGACATCTTACACTACTGCTTAGACTTAAATGCCTCCATCCTGATAGGTTGTAGAGAATAATATACCCCTATTACATGTAAGACTCTGATTTGGATATTTTCTTACATTGAGACAAATCCAGTTCTTAAATGTAGTGCATATTTATGGTACAGGTATGGTCTATCATGCAATGTATATAAATCCAACAAAAAGGAGCAAGAAACACATATATCAATTGACCAAAAAAGTATAGAGAAAGTCACATGAAAGAACTTGGTCCACTCCCTGAAAACACATGAGTGTGAGCCTTGTTACTAAAGTGAGACGAATGGTGGGTACCCACCAAATAGAAAGAGGAAGAAACTCAAATACCTTCTATTTTGGGTGTGAAATTTTCTTGCATAATAGAACCTGTTTCAAGGAAGCTCTGGGTTTAAACCACTTTTAGTAGTTTACTAATTTTATATTTTGGAGTTTATTATTCATCTTTCTTCTTACACACAGAAGAAATGTAATACCACTTTTTCCTAATGAATTTTTCCTGAATAGTCACTATAAAGATTATGCACCAACACTATTTGCTATACTGATCTTTATTGGTGAGGTGGGAGAAATTCATAGCATGGAACTGCTTTTACACACAAGCCTGGAACGTACCAACCCACAAGAAGTTCACCATATTCTGAACAGGGAAATGAATGACATTTTCTAATGCAGCTGCCAGTGCCATATAGTTTATCGGGCATGATAAAGTTACACGATATTTAACTCAGCCTCATCACACTTGGATGCCATGCCTGAGCAAGGGATGAGGAGCTGCTCACCACATGGGCCCTCCTGATTCTCAAATGATTTCTGACTATTGCCATATAAAACTCACACAAGGTGTAGTCTTTGCAACAGTATACTCAAATCTATCTAATCTAGGACTCCCCCGCCTCTTCAAAATAGACAGAATAGAAACATATTTGCAAAGTAATCAGTATAGTAGCTTATCACAACATCCAAAAAGAGGAATCTGAAAATTACACCTGAAAAGATACTGAATATTGACTTACATTGTAGTAAACACATTTTATTCCTAAATATATTTGCCCTTTCATCTGATAGAAAATATACTTGCATATTTAAGCTACAAAATTATGCCTAGGTATCCACAAGTCTAAGTTATCATTTACACAAGTTCAATTAATTGTTTTATATAAATAAACTAGAGGCCCAGTGCATGAAATCATGCATGGGTAGGGTCCCTAGGCCTAGCCTGCAATCAGGGCCATCTTCTGCCCACTCACCATTCCCCAGTTCAGCTCCCCCGCTGCCACCCACCCCAGTTGCTCGTTCGCCATCCAGCAATCAAAAGAACAGCCCACTCTACCTTAGGTTCCTTGTGCCATCAAAGGGCACCTGGTCCTTTGCTCCCTTTAAAGAAGTAAAATAAATGCCCTCTGTCTGCACCCGTCTCTCCTCTCCCTTGTGAATCGTTTCACAGCCGGCATCAAACCCTAACAATGACGTGGGAAACTCAACCAAGAAGGTCTATGCCTGTGGGAGGAGGTGCAGGGAACCAGGGCTGCCCCCTTGCTCCTGCCCTGCCCTCCCTCCCTCTGTCCCTGCACTGGCCCAGCGGCCTGGCTCCGTCCCTCCCCCATGGCCAACAGCTCAGCTCAGGCTCTGGCCCCGCCCATCCCGCAGGGAGGAGCATGCGCAGTTTCTTGCAGACATGGAAGCGGCTGTGGAGTAGGAAGGTGGTGGGTTCTTCCTGAGGAGGGTGTTTGTGCTTTAAAGCTATTGTTCTCGTCCACCTCCCAGCAGTGAAGGCTGGGGGTGGCTGCAGGTGCTGAAGTCCTTGTTGAAGTCTCTGCTCCAGAGCCTCTCACAGCAGTGAGTCTGCATCTCAGGAGGCTGCACAGTGGAGGTGCCATGTTCCTTTCAGAAGAAACTGAGGATTGATGGGAGCCTGCCAACCAGGGGGAGGGACCAAGAGGTCTGCCTTCCGCCCACACACCAGTCCCCAGTCCCTCTCCACCACCCAACCCAGTTCCCTGGTGGAGGTGCCATGTTCCTTTCAGAAGAAACTGAGGATGATCCGAGCCTGCCAACCAGGGGGAGGGACCAAGAGGCCTGCCTTCTGCCCACTCACCAGTCCCCAGTCGCGCTCCACCTCCCAGCCCAGTTCCCTGTGGTTCCCCATTGGCCATCCAGCGATGGGAGCCTGCGGGCTGGGGGAGGGACCAAGAGGTGGTCAATGCACCTCATAGCGACTGGCCAGTTGGTCATTCTGGTTGTGACGCCTGGCCTTTTATTATATAGGATACTTAGCAGATGATATCAGCAGACATCTGTTTCCTTAATTTTAGTGAGGTTTCTCTTGAATAGTCTAACGTCATGAATTAATGCTGAAACTTGGCTGAGTCACAAATAAGCAAAACGTTGTACTTAGAAGGCACAGAAATACTAAAAGTCTCAGAAATGTTTTTGAATTGGACTTTTAACAAATTGTCAGCTTAACTTATTTTCCACCTACTCAACTTACAGATATATGTATAGTATTCTTGAATTTCTGTTTTCAGAGTTTCGTTTAAACTGTTGTAGTACCCCAGGCCTCAAATAATTTAATTATACTGAGCTCAATTTTTCATTCCAAGGTATATGACACTTCTCTGTACTGTATTTTACCTAAATTATACATCTCATAAAAAAGAGTAAAATATCTAGGAAAAATTTGAATGTGATATTCACCTGACAATTGGATGTAATAAGGTAATCTAATATACATAATTATTTTGTTAACCTGTGAATCATAAAACTGTCACCATGAAAAATAATAATTTTGGATAGGAGAGTTTTAATGCATTTTAATATTATTTTTTATTATTTCAATCCATTTAAATTTTTATGGTATTCTCTTTCTTGAGAAATTCAGGGTGAACATTTGCAATTTGGTACATTTCCCCCTAAAGATATTCTCATCTTTTTTTTATAGTCAATGAAATAAAATTTCTATTTTCTCAGCTGTTTTACATGGCAAAGCACCTGACATTTTTTACCTAACTTTTATAATGTTTCAATGATATAAATTGATATGTTTTAAATGTCGTAAGAAATGTAGTAACAATATAAGAAAATCATAACCTTCACAATGTCATGTCACATATTATTAATGGACTTGAGTTTAGAAATAGAAACTCTAGATTCTATTGTTTGATTTCACTGTTTAGTGATTTAAAGAGTAAAATAAATCCAGAATATTAGAGATATACTTATTGTTATAACAAATTTTGATTATCTATGCAAGTGGATAAAACATATTGCTATCCAAAGTAGATATCAATAACAGTAAAGTTAAAAAAAAAGAAAGGTATTTATTTAATTCTAGTTCCAGAGAGTAAAAGATTTTAATAAATCCAGTCATGCATAGGAAAGGAACAAATACAAATTATACTTATAAAAATGCATAAAAAACTCCATAATAATTATTCATCTGTAGCTTTCATTATTGTTGGCTTTGCATAAAACTCATCACTAGGGTAAATTGTCTTGGATTTATTTATTTATTTATTTATTTATTTATTTAAACATGTTGGGTACCATTTAAAAAAAATAGTCCTGGCCAGTGCTCTCAGTGGTTAGAGCATGGGCCTGCTCACTGGATGGTCTCAGGTTTGATTTCTGGTAAAGAGCATGTGCCTAGGTTGCAGGTCTGACCCGTAGCCCCCGATGGGGGCAAGTGTGGGAGGCAATCAATCTCTCTCTCTTTCCTCCCTCCTTCCCTTCCACTCTCTCTACAAATCAATGGAAAAATTTCCTCAGGTGAGAATTAACCCAAAAATTAAAAACATAATAAATAACACATATGTATGTAAAAAAACAAATAAAGGTCTCCATAGGTCTGGAAATAAATTTAAGGTTAGTTGAAATTACAAATAATAAGGACTAGGGACAAAGTTATCAAATGCTTATATCTTCCAATTTTGCTCTATCATTTTGTTGTTGTTCAAATAATGTACAATATTTATTTAGTAATTGAATAATGAGAAGACAAGATATGCAGTGAATAAATAGATTCATCTAGAAAGACTAACAGTATAAAACAAGCATAATTCAGCCAAATATCTTCTATCATTTAGGTTGTATATTTGGTTTCTGATTATGTTTCATTTAGAGGTAAATTGATAAGGAATATTTTATGAAATATGGATATTTTTTAAATTAAATTTATTGGGGTGACATTATAGAAGACAAGATATGCAGTGAATAAATAGATTCATCTAGAAAGACTAACAGTATAAAACAAGCATAATTCAGCCAAATATCTTCTATCATTTAGGTTGTATATTTGGTTTCTGATTATGTTTCATTTAGAGGTAAATTGATAAGGAATATTTTATGAAATATGGATATTTTTTAAATTAAATTTATTGGGGTGACATTGATTAATAAAATTATACAATTTTAAAAGTATACAATTCTATGATACATTATCTGTATATTGCATTCTGTGCCCTCCACCCAAAGTCAAATCTTCTTCTGTCATCATATATTTGATCCCATTTACCCTTTACTACCCCTACCCCCTTCTTTCTGGTAACCACCACAATGTTGTCTGTATCTATTACTATGGAAAATGGTATGGAGGCCCCTCAAAATATTAAGAATAGAGATAGTATATGACCCAGCAACCTGTCTTCTGAGTATCTACCCAGAAAACTTGAAAACTTTTATCCATAAAGTTATACACATCCCTGTGTTCATTGCAGCATCACTCATTATGTTCAAGACATGGAAACAACCCAGGTATCCTTTGATAGATAATTATGAAGTGGTATATTACTTAACCATAAGTAAAGATGAAATATTGCCATTTGTGATAACCTGGATGGATCTTGAGAATATTATGCTCAGCCAAATAAGTCAGATAGAAAAAACTAAGAGCCATATGATTTCACTCATATGTGGGATATAAAACTGAAGCAAGAAATGAACAAACAAAAGCCCTATCATTTTTAAATGTAGCATTTCTTTATGATATGTTTTAGAACAATTATATATAATTTATATTATAGCCCATTTTGTCTCTGAGTTAGAAGGAACATATAATTTTTTTTTCTGAAGAGAGGTTTTGCCCTGCCAAATGGATCTCTTATTGGAAGTCCTTATAGAGCATAGTTTTCAAAAACGAAAATCCATCTCTACTGGTTCTGCAGTGAACTGGGCGACAGTTCCTCTTCCTCTCAGTAACCATAATCTTGAACTCTCTGTTGCTCAAAAACTTTTACAGAGCCTGCCTGAGGGAACATGCTCAGTTCTTCCATTTCTTGATCCATTCTCAGCAGCTCATGAAAGCTAATGGTGCTTTCTGCTTCCTACAAAAAGACACACCTCAGCATACAGACCCTCCCACCCCATCACATACACACCAAGTATTGGGAGGTTCACAGATTTTTCTGGTAAACCAACTCCTACCCTAGATACTCTAAGATCCTCTTGGATTAGGGCAGACCACCATAGAGCTGGCACTGGACTACATCTACCTGTGCGCTGTGAAAATTATTGTTATAACATTACATTCTGGTAAGAAGCCATCAACCTTTATTGAGGTGCATTATAAGAAACAGCCCCATAAAATCCATCACGATGTTTACTGTAAGAATGGTTTAGAGGTTTTATTACAATAAATAGTACATTTCTTGGAGAACTCACAGAAAAACTTTTTCCTAGTATTGACGTAAGGGATGCTTAGATTTAGGCAACTGGTTTGTTTTATCTCATGAACACTGCAATAGATCTCTTTTTTATCTTCTAGAATATTCTGTGATCCTACTTTAAACCAAACTTAGAAACTTTAGGGGGTATGCTAATTTAATTCCTGTCCACATCTTATTTTCCTCTCCTTACTTTAAGTGTTTCATTTTAAAAATTTATTTCTATCATGCTATAATTTATTTGGAAGCTACCTAAAACTTATTTTAGGCAAGGAAGGTATTAATAAATGAAATAAAATATTTTGGGTTTATTTTTGTTTCTTTCATTTTTCTTCTTTTTTTTGGGGGGGGGTGGGGATCTGGAAAGTTTTTTTGGCTTTAATATTTTTTGGCTCTCCATTAGCAACAGTTACAATTGAAGTATAGAAGGTAAACACATATGATTGTACCCTACTTATAAAATTCAAAGAAAATAATGGTTAAAAGTAAAAATGCACATAATACTACACAAACATCACTGAGGACTAATATAGAAATGCCAGCTAACCAAATATTTTATCACTTTTGATATTAAAACCATAGGAATGGCCTTAGATTGCAGGAAGAGGAAGGTCAGTTGGACATATGGATGGCTTAATCATTTCAGGCCTTAGATTGCAGGAAGAGGAAGGTCAGTTGGACATGTGGACGGCTTAATCATTTAAGCATGTTGGGTCCTACTGAAAAACTGAGCACTAGACTTTGAGAACGTGCAGGTGAATAAGACACCATCCCTGTACTCAGAAGAGTCTTGTGCCCAGTTGGTACACTGGCATGGGATAAGGAGCACACAGAGAGCTTGTCTGAGTTTGAATCCAGGCTCTGTCATGTATTAGCTGAATGACCTCTCTAAGCTTCTTTCTCATAGAGTTGTGAAAGTCAGATGACACACGTGATGTGCTCATAAGTTATTTGTAATTTAGCAAATTCTAGACTATTGGAACTAACAAGCAACACAACATTATGAGAAGCTGGAGGAAAGTGACCTTAAGACAAAAAAAAAATTTCTGACATGCTACATATATCAGTGACTATGGAACCTCAGAAGTGGTAGAAGGAACTGAAGTGGACAATTTTGTACAGGACTGAACAGTTTACAAAGCACTTCAACATATAGACTGTCCTGTTGGAGTCTCACACAGTCCCATCTTCAGGATGAAGAAACTGAGTCTTAGAGAACTTTAGTACCTTTAGTACTTTATATTGCGTGACCCTCAGATCTCTTGACTGGAAATATCATGCTCTCTCTACTCCAGGGGACATTTAGCATGACTGTGTCACTTTAAAACATGTATTTATTATGTGGATCAGATAAACCTCAGATCAAAACACTACCCATAAAATATAGTCCCTTAACATAGAAGTCTATTGAAACAGTCATTTTAGAAGTTATATTATATATCCCCTTCTATACCTATATGAATGCAAAAAAAGCAACAACAAAAGCCAACAAAAACAAACAAAAACTCATCACTTGGCTATGTAAAGCTTGAGGAAATTCTTATTTTAATACTACAATTATAGTACTTGCCAGTGTTTATTTTTTTCTCAGTTTTTAGAAAAATTGTGTTTAACAATACTATCTCAAGTTTCCTAGTAGCAGTCATTTCTCAGTGTTGATGCTATGGTGTTTGGGTTTTATTAGTTGTATCTTGACTGTATTTTATTTTTTAAATATATTTTTATTGATTATAGAGGAAAGGAGAGGGAGAGAGAGAAACATCAAAGATATGAGAGAATGATTGATCTGCTGCCTCCTGCATGCCCTCTACTGTGGATTGAGCCTGCAACCTGGGCATGTGCCCTGATTGAGAATTGAACCCAGACCTCCTGGTTCATGGGTCGACAATCAATCATTGGGCCACACCAGCTGGGCTTGACTATATTTTAAACTAAGTAGTCCAAACCTTTCTATCACTTTGATTATTTTAGTTGGCTAAATATTCTGATAAACTAAAGGAATTAGAGGTTTTGAGGTTAAATATGATGAGGTTGACCTGTTCCAAGCATTACATATTTATAGGAATAGGCAATGCTATTATGATGCATTTTATAATTGCTGACAAATATTTTTAAATGCATAAGTATAGGGGCAGAAACTTAATCTTGTTACTTAGTAATTTATTCTAGAACATTACCTAATATTGATTAGGTAGTCTATACATATCTAATAAATATCACTTGAATGAATGAATGATCTAATTGTACACTTAATATGTTTGTGGTTCAAGCATTGTACTCATTGTGAGAAAATGTAGAACCAACAAAATATTAACTGGGTTGTGCCTATCACAACAGTCATATCTCTAGAGTTTTTATCATTGTGCTAGATAGAACTAATATGCCTATCTATATATGCTCCTGAAAGGGATATCTTCTGTGACCAAAAAAATTCTAGGAGTTACCAGATTACTAGTGTAAAAGAGTTATAGTTAGAATATCTAGGAATATAATTGTTAGAATTCTGCTTTTCTAGATGGTATGTGCAAGTACCACAAATTGTGCACATGATGATTTTAGATATATGTGGAATACGTTAGATCTAAAGTAATTTAAGTATCAAATGATTTTTAAAAAGTAGATGGTGGTGCTTAGTATGTAAATGGTAGCTCCTAAAACTTTTTTGTAGCTGTAGCTTTACAGTCAGGTCATTACAATATTATCTTTTTAAAAAAATATATATTTTATTGATTTTTTACAGAGAGGAAGGGAGAGGGATAGAGAGTTAGAAACATCGATGAGAGAGAAACATCGATCAGCTGCCACTGGGGATGTGCCCGCAACCAAGGTACATGCCCTTGACTGGAATCAAACCTGGGACCCTTGAGTCCACAGGCTGACGCTCTATCCCCTGAGCCAAACCGGTCAGGGCAACAATATTATCTTTATCTACAAAAATGATTTATGGTTAAAAGTGTTTCCTATTTTTTATTTAATATAGGTGGAATCCAAGTATTCCAAGAGGTATTGTGCCCTGGATTTAAAATCAGGTTTAGAGCATGTAGATGTACTTATTTTGATGTCACTGTATTCATTATTATTAATTAGGACAGGAGATGCTGAAAATTTACTTAGTGATAAAATTAATAATTCTCCTCTTGTAGCATCTGGTCTCTTGTGGCCTGGAGTCATTGTCTAACCTGAATTTGAGAATAGTTGAGAAAGTTATTGTACATGACCTCATTTAAATTATAGTCATTGATATAGTAGTTCTCTTTAAATTCATCTGGAAATTATCTGAATATTCTGGTGTCCTTGGCCAAATATTTCTGTGAATCCAAATGAAATAAATGCAGTTTGGTTATTCTTTTTTTTAAAATTTCAATTTATACTTTGTTCTTTCCCAAAAGATTATATATATGCAAGGTTATGATTATATATCTATAGATTTTTTTTAAAAAGTGAACATAAATTGAGCATTTATTTGATTTTAAAGTTTTTAGTCATTAACATTTGAATTTAAATGAGTGGGTTTATGTTTTATTTTAATTATTAAAAGTATTTTCAATATTTAGAAATATCAGGTTGTTATAGTGGAATAATTTAGTCATTGTATGCAGTTGTATTCTAGATGTAAAATACCTGAAAATATAAAAGTCAGTTTAAAGTGATAAATGCAAATAATTTGTGTCCCATATGGTTTGTTTCTAAGAACAAGAAGACATTATTTAAAAAAACTTCATGTAACTATTTAACATTCATTGTGTGTTCAAATTAACTGTAAGGATTGAATTCATTTAGACATGTGATGGATGATTTTGTACCTTTTAGAAGCAGTTTCTTTTTCCTGGTTCAGGGATAAATGACCAAATAATTCACTTAACGATTATTTTAAATCTCTATTTCCTTCAGCCTGTCATATCAATCACAGCTCTCTGCCTCCTGTTAACTACCAAATGAAAACTAAGGGTATACAACATAAATTATCTCAATTTTTGCTGCTATTATATTTTTCCGTTACTACTCACCCCCTCATTGAAACTCCTTTCCTCAGCTCCCTTCTCTTTATCTTAGGATATTTTCTGGGATTGTGCCTCATAGCATCAGAAGAGCAAGTGCAAGTACAGTACTCTTCTGTCCTGTGGCTGGTCACTGGGTAGCCCACGCAGATATCCACTGGGAACTTCAGTACCTGTCTAGTCTTGTGGTCATCTCCTTGGTGCCCACTATTGGAATCTATGGCCCCTGACATAATTGTTTTTATTAAGATACCTATACTTCATGGTTTCCTTATCCTAAGTCAAGACCTCTCCATACCCATTGGTTCATGTGAGGCATCTCTTTCCTTCACTAAATCTCCAAGATAGCAAGGATGAACAAGAGTCACATTTCAGGGAAACTTCTCTATTCATATGCAATACTAGATACATTTATTGAGTTTTACCTTCAATTTTCAGTTTCTTTTTTTAAAATTCAAATTCTTTATTGTTTAAAGTATTACATGAGTCTCCTTTTTCCCCCATTTGACCTCTCCCTGGCCGCTCCCACCTCCCAGCATATGCCCTCACCCCCTATTGTCTGTATCCTTTGGTTATGCTCATATGCATGCATACAAGTCTTTTGGTTGATCTCTGACCCCTTCAGCCCCCACCTTCCCTCATAGGTTGGATAGTCTGTTCAATGCTTCTATGTCTTTGGTTCTGTTTTTGTTCTTCAGTTTATGTTGTTCATTATATTCCACAAATGAGTGAGATCATGTGATATTTATCTTTCTCTGACTGACTTATTTCGCTTAGCATAATGCTCTCCAGTTCCATCCATGCTGTTGCAAATGGTAAGA
>NW_005353887.1:445285-455400 GCF_000412655.1 Myotis brandtii | reverse complement strand
GTTCCTTTTTCTCCACATCCTCTCCAGCACTTGTCATTTGTTGATTTGTTGATGATAGCCATTCTGACAGGTGTGAGATGGTACCTCATTGTTGTTTTGATTTGCATCTCTTCAATGATTAGTGACTTTGAGCATGTTTTCATATGTCTCTTGGCCTTCTGTATGTCCTCTTTCGAAAAGAGTTTATTTAGGTCCCATTTCCTTTGAGAGATTTAGTATCACCTTATTGCTAGCTACCCTGATCCCTTTTAAATCTCTGCAAACTTCTTCAAACACCAGAGTGGACTTTTCTCTTCCCATGTGGTAAGAAATTATCTTCTTATATATCACTAGAGGCCCGGTGCATGAATTTGTGCACCAGTGGGGTCCCTCGGCCTGGCCTGTGGGGTTGGGCCCAAATTGGCTCTCTGACACCCTCCTGGATTGTGAGAGGGTGCAGGCCAGGCCAACAGACCCCACTGGTGCACAATCAGGGCCAGGGAGGGATGCGGGAGCTTGGCCAGCCGCAGAGGGACCACAGGAGGGCTCCAGGGTGTGTCGGCCTGTCTTGCTCAGTCCTGATGGGTCGGATCCAAGCAGCAAACTAACCTACTGATTGGAACTTCTGCCCCTGGTGGTCAGTACACGTCATAGCTACTGGTTGAACAGTCAATTGTCTGCCCCCATGTGGTCAGTGCAGTCATAGTGAGTAGTTGAGCGGCCTTAGCATATCATTAGCATATTATGCTTTGATTGGTTGAATGGATGATCGGACGACCAAACACTTAGCATATTAGGTTTTTATCATATAGGATATCATCTATCAATGGATGATCGGACGACCAAACACTTAGCATATTAGGGGCAGAAACTTAATCTTGTTACTTAGTAATTTAGGATATCATATAGGATATCATCTATTCTTTCTATACTGTCTTACAAAAAAACTGTTAATGCAGATATCTAAGATTTGCTTTTAATGTATAAAGGGGATTTTTGGAATTACCCCAAAGCCTGACTTTTAAGACTATGTCTTTTAAGGACTTAGAAAAGAACCTAAATTGTAAACTCAGAGCTGAGCAATTACTTCTCTATTTGATTCTGTATTCATATATATTTCCTACAGAAATGAATATCATTGAGTTAAAGGGTAAGGAGTTATAGGCCAATATGATTTACAGAGATAGAGCATCTCTCATTGGAGAAGTAGGGTCTCACTCCCCCAGCTTCCTTTACTACTAGGGTAGGAACATATAACTTAGGTTTCATTAACCTGATGGTCATATTGTAAAGATACAGCCATAGATAGTCACTTTCAAGGCAATTTTCACAGTTTCAGGGAGACTGGGGGCCTATGGCAGTAGTGACAGTGGGGTACTGTCCTTTATCCAGAGCTAGCTGCTTAGAAAGTGTGAATTTTACTATCTGGTACTGATAGATGATGGCACGGTGTTCTTGTTGAATCCTGATTGTGGTGTGCATGGCCCTGAACTTGGTTAATCAGGCCTTCTTCCATTTCTGATAACTACTCAATATCCTTTTAATAAATTCCCTCTCTGCTTCACTCAGCCAGAGTTGGTTTTGATTGCTTGCAACCAAGAACCCTGATGGAAATAAGAGTAGCCTATTTTTTGCTGCTTCATCTCCTTTCTTTATGTTTTGCCTCATCTCTTTTAGGGCAAAGTGACCTAACTATTGCCAAATTAAAAAGCCTCACTCCTCACCCTGCTGAGACTCAGTGGAGTGCAGAACAACTTTGTTCTTCCTGTTCTGGGAACCATTACCTTCCTCTCCTGATTCCGTTCCTACCCCAGACTTCTCCCTTCCAGTGTTATACCTTGTCTTCTCTGAATGGAATTCCATTTTAATTATGCTTGTGGTCCCTGATTTGGCTATTTCCTCACCATATTCCTATAAATTTCTCTAGGATAATTTTCAACCTCCAAGAGTTCAATTTCTCTTTGAGATTTCCAACTTCAAATTACAAGTCATGTTTGTTTGTTTGTTTTGTTTTTAATTTTATACTTTCCAACTTCAAATTACAAGTCATGTTTGTTTGTTTTGTTTTTAATTTTAGTGGATGTCATGTGCAATATCATGCTTAGATTTCAATATTTGCAGGATAACTGTCTACCCCGTATACACCTCTGACTCAATATATCCCAATATATCCATCTCACTAAACCTGGTCCACTGAGGAAATTCACTCTTTTAGTTAATGGCTTGTTCTCAATTAATGAAAGTTGTCAAATGCTCCCTTACCCTTTCCTTTTGGCCAATACTTCTCATTGCCAACAGAATTTGTTTCAATCCTTGAAATCTCTTACATCACTTTTTTAATGCCCATCCCCTTGGCAGAACGTTGGTTTGGCTCTCTTTATATTTTAATTGCCTCCTGTTAGCTTTGATTCTGTATCTTTTTACTCCATTCTCACTTTTTTATTCAGCATTGTTTTCTAATGTTTCTTTCCTAATAAAAAAAACTAGATTGTATAAAATGATGTCAAAATTATTTATTCTTAAATTTCTGAACGTAATATTTTTAATGGTGGCTACTTCTGGGCAGTGTCCCTGGTATATTGTAAAATGTATAGCTCTAAAAATGAACTTTCTAGCAAACATCTTTTGATTAAGTTCGTTTTTTTAACTGAAAATTATTTTCCTCATATGAACCTCTCAGAGCCTTTCACATGTCTAATTAAATGAGTTAATTAGAATGATAACCTTAGCTGACTTCCAACTGTTTCTAGGCGACTTCCACACCTTATATATAGAATTCACACTTCTATTTCTTATATTCTCATGGAACATATTTACATTAATATGTATATTTTTCTTAAGCCTATTGCATTTTATCCTTATCTTTCCTATAATAAGTATATACTTCCTTTATGTCAGTGTCATTTGGTTATTTGAATGTAAGTAAATTTCTCTCTAGAGAAGCATATCTTTTCTCTGTGTGCCCTATCTGCAAAAAAATTTAGTTCATGACAAACATCTCCTACAATGATCTAGTTCCATGATAACTGAGTTTTCCTTAAAATAATGGAAGCAGGATTTATATTCCATAATCTCTAGGGACTTAAATTTATTTTTATTTCTATGTTTAATGTTTTGAATATCATAAGAACTAAAAAAGGAAAACAATCCAAAAAGAGGTTCTCTCTCTTGGAAAGAACCCCAGACTAGTTCTATCTCTGTACTCAGTTTTAACCTCAGATAAAGCATAAATTTATAGGGGCAAATGTAACAAAATTACTGTAAGAGTCCAAAAAGATACTGTAAGCCAAAGCACTAGGAAAGCTGTAAAAATATTATATGAATATGAAATACTCTAGTGTGATCATTATTGTTGCCACTGCCCCCAATCAAGCTCTTGACGTGCTCCTGTGTAAGTCCATATTTTGACTCAGTGCCACTTCTAAGGTATCTTGACCCCTATAAGGGAACAATGTCCCACTGCATTTACATTTTCACTTATAATTTAGAATTATCTTCCTGCTTATTTTTGTGTGTGTGCTTTTCAGAGACTTCTGGCCTGCTGCCCCTTATGGTCACTGTGTTAATAGGGGTTTTATAATTGTTTTAGTTTGAGGCAATTCTTGATTGACTTGACAAGAACACAAAATACATGATTCTTTTTATTTAATTTTTTATTGTTTAAAGTATTACAAATAGTAGTACATATGTCTCCTTTTTCCCCCATTGACCTTTCCCCGGCTTCCCCACCCCCAGCACATGCCCTCATCACTCCCCCCCCACCCCCCGCCCGGTGTCTGTGTTCATTAGTTATGCTTATATTCATGCATACAAGTCCTTGGTTGATCTCTTACCCCTCCACCCTCTTATTATGATTTTAAATGAATGTCAATTATAAATAATTTTAACCAATTTACGTTAAAATGAACAATGTGAAATATCCTAATAAGGTATAGTGGGTGATAGTCCCTTATAGGAATGAAGGATAAATCAAGCCAAAATATAATTGCAGTACAAAGAAAAATTTAGTAAATGCCTATAAGAAGTAAAAATAAAATGCTAAAAGAATTCAAAATAGAAGGAGATTGAATCTGAGGTAACAGTAATAGTCAAAATAGTCTGCACCTGGCCACTGTGGTTCAATGGTTGAGTGTCAACCTATGGACCAGAAGGTCACGGTTCAATTCCCCATTGGAGCACATGTTTGGGTTGCGGGCTCCATCCCCAATAGGGGACATGAAGGAGACAGCTGATCAATTATTCTCTCTCATCATTGATGTTTCAATCTCTCCCTCTCTCTTCTTCTCTGAAATAAATAAAAATATATTTTATAAAAAGTCTTTGCATAAAGTGGTGACATTTGGGATGGGTCTCAAAAATTAGAAACATTTTACTGATTTTCATAAGCATTCTTAGCACAACAAATCACATCACATAAATGTGAAAAAGAAGTACTTTTTACCATCCCAAGTTTCCTTTATTTAATTGTAACTAATGCATGTAGTGGAAAATATACTTGCACATACACACACACACACACACACACACACGTACACACAGTCCACTTGCAGACAACTATTATAATTGTTGTCTGCAAGTGGACTGTGGTTTCACTAGAGTGATTTATGATGCATCTTAATATGAGGTTTCATTAGATTTTTCAGAATAAGGTCAAATGTTCAACTCACACCCTCTGTAGGCCATGGCCTACTCATATCCATGAAAGTCATTGAAAACTTTACCACAGGAAAATCTCTAAGTGTTTTCATTACCTTAAAAAATAGCTTGCATGCCCCATCTAAAAAAAAATGATTGGGTTATTTGAGAACTTACACTGGAATATCCTATATAATAAAGAGCTAATATGCAAATGGCCGTGATACCCTCATGCCGTCACAATCCATCACCAGGAGGCTGTGTGTGCAGTGGGTGTGCATGGGTGGGTGGGACTTGATGCTGCATGCATGGCATGGAGGTGGGGCCTGGCGGCTCCATTCTGCAAGGCCTGGGGGCCCCTCGGCTCCATGCGGCATGGAGGCGGGACCCCTGATTCCAGCCTACCTCTTTGGGACAATCCATTGAGGAGCCCTGGATGGGTGGGCAGGGCCTATCTCTTTGAGGCAATCATTCATGGGGCTCCCATACTATGAGAGGGCACAGGCCAGGTGGGGGAATCCCCCCCCCCAGTGCATGAATTTTATGCACTGGGCCTCTAGTTATTAAGTAAAGGAAGAAAGTGATAGTGAAGCTGCCATATTTATTTCTTCATTTTTCTAATCATAACACTTGAAATGTTTTAAAATAAATTGTTAGGTGTTGAAATTAGTATTTTTGAGCCTCAGTAAATGGTGAGTAGATAGAATGATTTTCAATAGTAGATATGTTAGCTATGCTAAGGAAGCTATTAACACTTGACACTGATGCAAATATTCCAGCAATTAAGAACATTGCCATGCCAATTAGTGAAAATAAAGATTAAACATATTTTTCTTTAAGTGTGTGGGTAGGTGTCTATCATTGGATGCACTATGTCAAAGCCAGTATAGCCAATATTATTATTATTAGCTTTAATGTTTGAGATCTCCCGTTGGTTACAGCTCAAACTCTACCTTGTACAGACGTCAAATACATAACGTACTGGTATTTTAGCAGGCATAGTGCTATTTTAGAGACCTTCTAGGATCAGGAGGGTAATCAACCTTTACTAACTTCATGGGAACAATTTGGGGACAGTGTTACAAGTGCTATTATAGAATCTTCTTCGTGGTCTACTTGAGAACATTAATATATTCCACTAGAAATAGATGGAAGAAATTGATTTCATGAGAAGTTATATTTAGAAATTAGAAGATGCTTCAGATTCTTATATGTACTTTGACTTACCCATTTGCTCTACTGCTCAAGATTATTTGTAATGCATCCATTTACTTGTTCTCATTATTCTTCACTGGCATAAAAAACAATAATACTATTGATCTTTATATTTGATTTGAGAAAAAATGTTCAAAGTCTGTCTGTCTCTCTCCTGTCTCTCTCTTGGATCTATCTGTGTGATTACTGGGAGGTACAGCCACCCAGTCTTCAGATGTCACTGCTTTCCTACTGCAGTCATTGTCCACTCAGAAGTGATTAACACCATCCCTCTCACAACTCTGCAATGGCTTCCTTTTGCCTTGACACAGAGCCTCAGTTCTTCAAATGAACCTCCAAAGAGTCGGCATTTCTCTTCTCCTTTGTTTCTAGCCCAACATGGTTAGTGCAGCTGCAAGATGAATCTATCAAATTTCTAAATTCACTAAATTTGTTAATGTACTCAAAACTTAGAAATATTATTTTTAATTACAGTCTATGATTTGTTCAACATAAAAGAATGAAAACACAATGATATTTTAATGGTAAAAAAGCTAAGGATCATAAATTAGATTTGTTTCTTTAAAGAACCATTTTTAAAGGAATATGTTCTTTGTTTTAAAAGTCTTCTTGAATATAATCATTCACATATTTTACAAATGAATACATATCAAATCTTAGCTTTTAAAGAATCTTTGAAATTGGGTTGACTGAAATACCTGATGTTTTAATTAGAAGACGAAGGTATGAGGGGGCGGATGAATGGTAATGGAAAAAAATAAAATAGAGCAAAAATTTTTAAAGATGAAATAGTTTCAGCTTTTGATCCTAGCATTATCTAGTAAAGATGTATACATTAAGCAGTATAAATTTGTATGCTTATCTTTCTATTTGCTACATTTTGCTATAATTACAGACTACTCACTTTTATCTAGGAGATAATTTTTATCAAATAAGTGTTTTAGTGTTTCTGAAACAAAGCCCCGATTTGAAAAAAAATCTTATTGATGTTTATTAATTCAACAAATATACACTGATTGCTTAATACTGTTCTGTTGTTCCTGTGTTGGAGCTAAAGCAATAAATTAAATGTCCCCGTGGAGTTATGATAGACAATAAACACATGCGCACACATACAGACATACACCTATAAACATACACACATTTATCTATACTAATAAAAGCCTAGGTGGCCCTCGTCCCTTATGCCCCCATGTCATCACAAGATGGCCACCCCCACATCATCTCAAGATGGCCACCCCCATGTTGTCACAAGATGGCCACCCCCATGTCATCACAAGATGGCCAGCAAGGGAGGGCAGTTGGAGGCAACCAGGCCTGCAGGGGAGCAGTTAGGTGTCAATCAGGCAGGCAGGGGAGCAGTTAGGGGGCAATCAGGCTGGCAGGCAGAAGTGGTTGGGGCAATCAGGCAGGCAAGCAGGCGAGTGGTTAAGAGCCAGCAGTCCCTGATTTTGAGAGGGATGTCCGACTGTCGGTTTAGTCGGACATCCCACGAGAGTCCCAGATTGGAGAGGGTTCAGGCTGGGCTGAGGGACACGCCCCCCAGTGCACAAATTTCATGCACTAGTGTGTATATAAAACATATATATTGATAAAATATCTTTATATATGCATGTGTAGATCTACAGATATGTTTATTTATACATATACATGTGCATATATATGTATGCTATGTTAAAACATGCATATTTTCTGTTAAAAAAAACAGGATTAGTAGAAAACCCAGTGTTTATGTAGGATAATAAACAACTGTGTTGTATGGAAAGTGATGTTTTTGAGAAGAGACTTGACAAAAATATAAAAACTCTGATTTGATCAGATTTTGAAGGATTGGTACTTGGTTATTTCTATAAAGTCTATAACTTTATGGCCACAGTGATTACTGTCTGTTGAATCTAAAATGCATTAGATCTGAGAGTTTAATAGTGATTTGTCATAAAATATTACTGCCTAATTATAAAAATAATTTTGAGTAATATAATTTGTTTACTGTAAACTAGGTAGAAAATCATATGAACATTTAAAATAATTTAATGTATGGTTAATGCTTCTAGATGTCAAATTATTGACTGAAATATAATTATTTTTAAAGAATAGTTTATAGATTTTTCGAGAGAAACATTGATATGAGAATGCAACATCCACCGGCTGCCTCCTGTACAACCTCTACCAGGGATTGAACCCACAACCTGGGCATATTCCCTTGACTAGGATTTGAACTAGCAACCTTTTTGGTGCATTGGATTTTGCCCAACCAACATAGCCATACCAGCCAGGGCTGAAATGTAATTTTTATAATTATGAATAACTAAATATTTGAATAGGAAATAATATGGTTGTCAAGGCCAGTTTATTATTGCCACAATTTATAAAGTGACATAATTTAGTCATTATTCCTTTATAAAATGGTCTCTGATCTCTAGTGGGTGACTTAAAACATAAGTGCAGAAAGCATTGTGCAGTGTAGAGTGTAGATGCAAACAATGGAGAATGCAATTCTTTCTGGGGGAAGTGATCATAAACTTTCAAACTGACTTTTGAGCTCAGTAACCAGCTTGCATACATGGCAAATAAGATTGATTTAAACCATAGAAGACTATAAAGACTTTCACTTCAGCTTGCTTTGTTGTAAACATCCCGGGGTTTCATTTAGATGTACTATTTTAGGAAATCTTTTAACTGTCTTCCTCCATACATATGTCCTTTTAACTGTCTTTATTTTTCAGTTGCTATATAAAAGGTGTCCACCCCTAAAACTTCTTGCAAGATATGAATCTTTTATATTTTGTGAGGACTTTATACAAATAAATTCACGGAAAAATATTGCTATTTTAGCCCTGGCCAGTGTGGCTCAGTTGGTTGGGTGTCATCCCATGCACCAAAAGGTTGCTGGTTAAATTCCTGGTCAGGGCACATGCCTGGGTTGTGGGCTTGATCTTTGGTAGGGGTGTGCAGGAGGCAGCAGATTGATGTTTCTCCCTTTCCTTCTCCCTTCCTCGCTATCTAAAGTCAATTAAAAGAAAAGAAGAGGAAAAGAGAAAAGAAAAGAAATACAGCTTTGTTAGTTCTCATAAAATTAAGGTCATAATTATGATTTCTATATATTGTACTTTTATTTCAACACACAAACATCATAAACAATATGCATTCTCCTAAAACTTCCATCATTATTTATTGCTGAAAACATTTTTCTTTAATAAAAATGTTGATAGGAAGTATGCTTTTTATATAAATAATAAATAAAAATATTGAAATAACATTTATTAATATTTTTTGAAAATAACTTTTTTTTGCAAATATAGTGAAATATTTTTATGATCTTTAAATAAAAATGAAGGAAGCACCTTCAAACTCTTATATAAAGACATAATGTTTCTTCATATTTCTTAATCTAATATTCTTAAACCATTAAGTTTTCCACACAGATAAATCAAAACAATATTCATTATTGTATATGAAAATAGTTTTAAATTATCTGTGATTTATAGGACCATTGGTTTTGAAATTAAATGTGCAGTGAAATATTTACTAATAATGAAATTTGAAGGCACTCTTAAGTTATTGAAATATTCTGAATATACTCAAGATGATTTGGTAATTAAATTTCCCTTCAATATTAAATAAAAATTCAAATTAAAATCCTTAGCTGAAGCTTTGCTCATTAAAAAGCACTTAGGCTGCTTACTGTCTATAGAATGTACACACAGATAATTTCAGGAGGATATACATGACCTCAATTATTACTAATATTGCCTTCTTTATTTGATAGATTTTAAATATTACTAGAAACACTTAAATATTATCTTTAATTATAGATATTTTATGCCTCTTTAACCTGGAATAAGTAAAAATTAAGTACATTTTATATTAGTGATGTTATAAACAACTAGTGACAAGAATTCTAATCATTTCCATATAAATTGATGGTGGAAATAGAGGGTAATCTAATTTTACTCCAAAATTTTCACTGACATTCTTCTTTTACCAACATTTTTCTTCCTTTCTTCTTCCCCCTCTTTCTTCCTTCCTCCCTCTTCTCCTTTTTCTCCCAACCAATTTCTCCTAGATTATCTTTATTTCTCTACTAGAGGCCCAGTGCACGAATTCATGCAAAGGTGGGGTCCTCCAGCCCACCACAATGGGGGCCAATTGAGCCGGGACAGTGAGGAGAGTGGTGTGGGAGTTTAAGGGGGCCAATCAGGCCCCCAATTGGGCCATTTGGCTGCCGCAGTGCACATCATAGCAACCGGTCCTTTTGGTCTTCTGTTGTTCCTGTCGCTTGGCAT
>NW_005353887.1:443298-445094 GCF_000412655.1 Myotis brandtii | reverse complement strand
GTCATTGCCTGCTGTGTAATTGTGTATAAAAAAAGAAATATTATTAGGCATTTTACTCATTTACAGCTCTATAGCAGGCATTGTGAAAAGTACTAGGAATAGAGCAAAGAACAAAATCAACATGAGTTCTAGCAAGAAAGACAGTATTTTAATAAAGAAATAAATAAATATATCTCATGATTGAGATGTACACAGAGCTAAGGGTAAGTAGAGCAAAGATACCCAGTATATTCTAAGTATCCAAATAAAACACCCTGCAGAATTTATGCTTAAACTGAAATCTGAAGGTTTAGAGAGATGGATCAGGAATGTCTGGAGAAAGGAATATGTATGAAAGCATGGAAGAGATAGAAAGCATTTTCCACTGAAAACAATAAAGAATTGTGCTATGGCTTTGTAACAGAATTTAAGGTTAAATGTTACATTTTCGTGTTTACTCTATCAAGAGAAGAAAATACTCATACATTTATGACTGCAACCACCTACTAGGTTCTGTAATCAGTGTTGTATGTTTAAAAACACACCTACCTTTAGTGAATGCATTTGTCTTTGTTTTTGAAAGATACAGTTGGTCTCCTATGCCTGAAAGGTAATGAGAAGAAGAAAATAAAATGTTCCTCAGAGATGGGATTCTTGCAGAGTAAAAGAAATTTTAGTTTGAGGCCAAAGCTCACTCCTAGGACCTCAACCAGTATAGAGAGAGTTGTTTATTTTCAACAAATATTTCTTGAATACAGTCACAACAATATAGATACAGGCCATACTCCCTTGGAACTGAAATTCTAATGGAAAAACAATACAAAATACCACAAGGACTGGAGATAAAGAGGAGTAACTATGGCAGATTAAGTGAGAAGTACCCTGAAGAAGCTAATCTCCTGTTTGAGGAATAGGGCCACCTATGCAGACATGCATATATGGCCACATAGTAGAGCACCAGCAGTCAATAGCAACAATTGATGAGGCAAGATGCATGGTGGCAATGGCTATAGAAGACAGATGGGCTCTGACCTGTTTGGCTGTGGGCACTGAAGGACCTCTACTTTGCTCTGCATGTACCGTGGGAGATTGTTGAATCATTCTCAATTTGATGTGCCTTCTGTACATGAGTTTCTGGAATTTTCTATTTGAATGTGGTTTGCACTTCCTCTTAGACCTTTTGGTACTCATCTTTAAGTTCCAAACAACCAGACTTGTAGGTGTAGTATTTTCTTCCTTCAGTTCTTTCTATCCAGAAAGAAAAATCAGATATATGTATAGATACTTATGGGGCCATCCACAAAAAAGACTGTGAAAAAGGGCATTTTACACAAAGGAAACAAATAAGTAAATGAATGGAGACATGAGGAGTATTAGGACCATAGATATGTAGTTGGATGAAAGGATTTGAAACTGGAGATACTCTACTAATCAGGTGAGAGGAGATCTTGAGAATTCAAGCCTGATTGAAGGGGGGAATCTAGATGGAGATCAATAAGCAATATTGATAATATTCTGGGAATTGAATATGTATTTAAATTAACACAATGATATTTGGTAATTAAAATTAATACAATAAGTATGTAGAGGCTGGAATTAAAGGATGTAATTATGAAAACAAATTTAGAGCAAAGAAGAAGAATTAATAAAACATTTTAGATAACATTTACAAATTGCTTTACTCAACAAATAAGAGTGCAGTTACTATGTCAGGCAATTCTCTAGACACTACTGTTAATAAACAAAACAAATATGTTTTCTTACCTCGTATAAATTTATTTAAATTTATTATAAATTTTTATTATTTTATAATTTAG
>NW_005353887.1:438911-443074 GCF_000412655.1 Myotis brandtii | reverse complement strand
TTTTAAAAGTATTTAAAATACAAAAATGAATTAAAACATTCACCACATTAGTAAAGTAAAAAGACTGACATCAACATTGGAGTTGAGATATGGACCAACCAGAAACAGAACCCTCATGCATTGTTGGTGGGAGTGAAAATGGCACAGTTTCTTTGGAGAAATATCTGAATCGTTTCTTGTAAAACAAAACATACACATCCTTGATGACTAAAAAATGTGTTTTTTAGATATTTACCACTAAAAGAAAAAGATTGCTTCCAAATAACCTGTCCTAGAATTTTTTTTAACTTTTTTTAATATATTTTATTGATTTTTTACAGAGAGGAAGGGAGAGAGATAGAGAGTTAGAAACATCGATGAGAGAGAAACATCGATCAGCTGCCTCCTGCACATCTCCTACTGGGGATGTGCCCGCAACCTAGGTACATGCCCTTGACCGGAATCGAACCCGGGACCCCTCAGTCCAGAGGCCGACGCTCTATTCCCTGAGCCAAACCGGTTTCGGCCTGTCCTAGAATATTTACAGTAGTTTATTTGTATTAGTTAAAAAAAAAAACACTCAACACCAACTGAATATCCATCAATAGGAACATGGAAAATGAACTATGTCATATTCATATGAAATACAACTCAGCAACAAAAAATAGCAAATTCTTGATACATGCAGCAACACAAATGAATTGCAAAACGTTAATAGATATGTAGTTGGATGAAAGGATTTGAAACTGGAGATACTCTACTAATCAGGTGAGAGGAGATCTTGAGAATTCAAGCCTGATTGAAGGGGGGAATCTAGATGGAGATCAATAAGCAATATTGATAATATTCTGGGAATTGAATATGTATTTAAATTAACACAATGATATTTGGTAATTAAAATTAATACAATAAGTATGTAGAGGCTGGAATTAAAGGATGTAATTATGAAAACAAATTTAGAGCAAAGAAGAAGAATTGATAAAACATTTTAGATAACATTTACATAATTGCTTTACTCAACAAATAAGAGTGCAGTTACTATGTCAGGCAATTCTCTAGACACTACTGTTAATAAACAAAACAAATATGTTTTCTTACCTCGTATAAATTTATTTAAATTTATTATAAATTTTTATTATTTTATAATTTAGTTTATATTAAATTCAAATTTTAAAAGTATTTAAAATACAAAAATGAATTAAAACATTCACCACATTAGTAAAGTAAAAAGACTGACATCAACATTGGAGTTGAGATATGGACTAACCAGAAACAGAACCCTCATGCATTGTCGGTGGGAGTGAAAATGGCACAGTTTCTTTGGAGAAATGTCTGAATCGTTTTTGGAAAACAAAACATACACATCCTTGATGACTAAAAAATGTGTTTTTTAGATATTTACCACTAAAAGAAAAAGATTGCTTCCAAATAACCTGTCCTAGAATTTTTTTTAACTTTTTTTATTTTTTATATATTTTTTATTGATTTTTTACAGAGAGGAAAAGAGAGAGATAGAGAGTCAGAAACATCGATGAGAGAGAAACATCGATCAGCTGCCTCCTGCACATCTCCTACTGGGGATGTGCCCGCAACCTAGGTACATGCCCTTGACCGGAATCGAACCCGGGACCCCTCAGTCCAGAGGCCGACGCTCTATTCCCTGAGCCAAACCGGTTTCGGCCTGTCCTAGAATATTTACAGTAGTTTATTTGTATTAGTTAAAAAAAAAAACACTCAACACCAACTGAATATCCATCAATAGGAACATGGAAAATGAACTATGTCATATTCATATGAAATACAACTCAGCAACAAAAAATAGCGAATTCTTGATACATGCAGCAACACAAATGAATTGCAAAACGTTATTCTGAGTGAAGGAAGCTTTACATAAAAGGTTAACATACTGTACTATTTCCTTTATATTAGGTTCTAGAACAGGTAGAGTTAATATACTGTGAGCAAAAACAAAAAGAATACTAGTAGTAGTGGCCTCTGGGGGTGGGGCCAAGGGAAGAAGCATGAGGGAACTTTCTGGGATGATAATGTTCTATTATCTAATGTCCTCTGATAGCAGTATGGGTTACAGAAACTTAAATATTTCATTATATGTAAATTTTACCTCAAAGGAAAAAAAAGAGTTATAAATATATAAAGGAATGACTTAAAGTAATGGTGTAAAATTGCTGTATAATATTTTGGTGAATGAAATGCTACTGTACTGTGTTTTAAATCAAATTCAATTTGAGGCTTTTTTTTCCCAATCAATATAACCAGAACCTCCATCTTAGTTCTTTGGTTGAAGCTCCTGCAGATTATCAGTATTCAAGAAATTGACATGATATCCATAAAACGAGAGAGGGTCCTGGTTCCAACAACCGAGTGGTTTATAATATTTAATGTGGTTATTATATTGTTGTGAAGAATGGTCCTCCATCTTCTTTTGGGCACTGTTGCCTGGTGGATTCATAGAGGCCAGGCCAGGAGTGATCATAGTGATCAGCCATCAAAGATGCCGTGTAGCCATGCCTCCCTGATTCTATTTTCAAGGTGGAGAGAGGGAAAGATATATACCATTTAATGGAAATTCTGTACCTTGAGCCTCTTCCTGGTAGCAGCAAAATTTAATTTCTCCCTCCTAAGAGTGTCCACTTATGCTGTTGCCTTTTACAGTGTCAGCTCTTTGCCCCTCATCATGAAGGACCTGGTAACTTTCATCTTTAATCTGAAGAGGAAAAAAAACACAACGCTATTAATAATCATTGTAAGCTGGGGCTTCCACTCCTATCAAATCAAGGTTTAACCAACTTTTTAGTATTGAGGAAGGAAAAATACCTCTCAGGCTTTCAAACCTCTCATAGCAAGATCAAAATCCAAACTAATATGCCAATAAAAAATTCTTCCAAAATAATATAGTTGCAAAGTCCTGAGACATACACTCAAAATGCATGTGTCAAGAAATAACTAAGTTTAATGAGTTATGTAATAGGAGTCTTAAATCAATGTATAGCCTGAGCATCTCACCTAGCTTTCATTTTTTTATTAAGAATCAGAATGTGAGGAAAATACTACTACAACAAGAAAAGTTTTGAAAGGATTAGGTTGCAAAATTTCTCAGCTCTGGGTCTAAATGATATGAAATATATGAAGGAAGAATGTCAAAGGGCCAGAATATCACCTTTATTAGTTTGTAAGAATGGCCTCCTAATACTGGCCCTTAGTCTTAGACAAACTTACCTAAACCTGAGGCAGGGAAAACTTCCCCTTCAGAGGAAAATCAACAAATCCCCTAACAGAAGCAGATCATAAAGGTGAGCCAAGCATAATTGGTTTACTTTTTCCCAGATTTACCACACTTCACATCAGTCATTTTCTCTTGAGAAGGAAGAGCAAAGGGTGGAAGGAGGCCGGGAGCTGCACTAGTGAATGCTCTTCTACAAAGAGTCATGGGAAGACATTGGGGAAGAAGCATTTGATCATAACAGCAATGAGGTTGTAGCAAATGTTAACTGATTGTTTTGGCATGAATTTGAACCCAAAGTGACCATCTGAGAGGAGAATTAAGTCATGCTTAATCTGGGTAGATTATAAGATTTTTAACATGTTAATTTTTTTGTTTCTGACAAATACTTGATTGGTGTGCATAAATGAGGCAATGAAAAGTTTCTGAACAAAACATTGGGATAAATGAATGAAATATTGAACAGAAAACTAAAGAATACATTCATGGAAATGATTTGGCATTACCTGTTCTAGGCCAACTATAGTAGCTGAACTCATTAGCTCCTTGGGAAGGAAAATGAGATTAGACTGTTCAAGGGTAGGCCATACAGGTGCTTCCAGAATCTGGAGTATTAAACCTAGGAACCAAGATCGGCCAAGCAAGCCTGAGCAGAGGAACACTAATAACTAGCAGCTATAAATTAATAGAACATGAGATGGATAAACATATGCAGAATTCAAAGATGAAAAGACAGGCCAAGCCAGGGGCAGTTGTCCCATGTATTATTTATTTAAACAATGTATTGAAGAACTCACATTTTGTACCAACTCTCTTCTACCTACTGAGAATATGGCACTAAATAAAACAAAATTCCTGTTCTTATAGAGCTTAAATTCTAGTTCATGGGATCAAGCGAACAGACAATAAATTCAATAATTAATATAATATAATATAATTTATA